>NW_027505211.1:0-248886 GCF_021521415.1 Bidens hawaiensis
CCAGAAATATGATTATTGAAATTGCTTAAAATACCCCTTTTTAGTTTCTAGTGTTTGTTTACAAGTTCAAGATCCATCTTACTAACTGGAGTCAAAAGAATTATTAGATATGTTCCACCCAAAATGTTAATGGTCTTGGGTTGTGAACTTATAAATATATATTCTAAAATCTGATGATCAAGTCGATTCTATAATTTATGTTCATTTCATATCGGATTAAGGTTATATACATTCTCATTGTGAAAAAAAGGGTCTTTGTGTGTGTGTGGGTGGGGAGGGGGGGGGAGGGGTGTTTGACCAGCTAACAAGAAGGGATACATGCTTGGGTTGGGGTTCAAATTCATGATTCCTATCTATTCTTATTGTTTACCATCTTGTCCTCATGTACATATAAAATATACGTACAGTGTAATAAGGAAAATGAAACAATTGAAGTGTTTTGTGCTTTATATTTTATTGTTTTTTAATGTAATGTATTACTAAAAATGAAGTGAATAATTTATAAAATCTATTGTTATTTTATCTCTGTCCCAAACTAACTATACGTAAATGTAATATATTCATTGATATTAAAAGTTAATTAATATTGTATTAAGAGTGTGTGAAGAATAGTTATAATCCTATCTTTAAATGTAAAGATGGAGAATTCCTAGGGTTACATTTTAAAAGTTCAATACAAATAATTCATTCATGGAAAAATGTTTTATTCATGAGAAAGCTGAATACATTTTTATAGTGACAAATATGACATTAATGATTCCAAATGTTGAATACAATTCACTCACGAGGACTATTAGCATATATTTCTTATGGTGACAATTAAGGATGACAATCTTGACTCAAACCCTTTCAAATGAGTCAATTTGAGTTGTTTTAAAAGTTAAATGAGTTGGTTTAGGTAAAAGGTTTTAACTAAATGAGTCAAAATGAGTCATTTAAAATTTCATCCTTTTATTTTCAGGTCAAAATGGGTCGACAAGTTCAAAGAAATTGGTCAATGTGGGTTAGTGTCCTATGGAAATATGACATGTTTCGGATCGGAATGTGTTTTCGTACAAGACAGATTTCGCACGAAACGGGTTTCAGATTGGAACGAATTCGGTTAAGGTTTTAAGCCCACACGAGTTTTCGCCCGTGACGTGTTGGGTTTTGGTTTCTTTTGTTTCTTTCAGGTCGATTCCGAACTCGTTTTTGTTCGTTTTTTCAGTTTTGTTTTTGTTCGGTTTGAATTCTTCTAGTTTCGTTTTGATTGATTTTTTCGAGTTCGATTGATGTGGTCCGGTTTTGGCTTTTTGTTTCTTTGTTTCATTTTCATCGATTCTTTCGGTTTTGGTTCGATTCTAGGTGAGTTTTTTTTTTTTTTTTTTTTTTTTTTTTTTTTTTTTTTTATGAAACGAGGACAACGTAGGAAACATTTTAGTGTTGTTACATTTTTTGTTTATAATTTATATTTTGAGTTATAATTTTTTTATTATTATTTTTGAATATTTTTTGAGGGTTTTTAATCTTAATAGAAAAACCCCTAAAAAAATTCAAAAAAAAATAATAATAAAAAAATCATAAGTTAAAATATAAATAAAAAACGAAAAATCTAAAAAAAAATAAATAAAATGTTTCTGCCGTTATTCTCGTTCACAAAAAAAAAAAACCCTCAAAACTCGGTTCGACCCTAACCTATTTCGACCCAAACCCAAACAACCCTTTTTTTAATTGACCCGTTTTGACCAAAACTCATTCTGACTCATACTCGTTTTGACCCATGACTTATTTCAACCCATTACTCGTTCGACCCAACCCAACCCAACCCAACCCATTTGCCACCTCTAGTGACAATCCTCTCAGGGGTTGTGACATGTGTCCAGGAGGTAAAAAAGGAGATTCCATATGGTAAGCCTATGGTAAATGTTGGTAAAATGAGTTTATGTAATCCTTTATCTCAGATAGAGGATTCCACGTGTCTAACCCGTTGACATGGACAAACAGTTGTCAAACAATCATCCGACTTGGAGACACACGTGGAAAGTATGCTTGCGTGTACTTGTAATCCTCTCAGATGAAGGATTACCTAAAGCAATTGAATTCTAGTCCACTACCTAAAATCACTTTTTTTTTCTTCAACCCACCTAAATCATCAAAAAATTTCACTACGCTTTGCCTATTTTGTTTAGGGGGCGTTTGGGATTGTTTATTTTTACCAACTTATAACTTATAAACTTTTTGAAAAGTAATTAGATGTTTGGGATTGCTTATGTTGTGAAAGAAAAAGTTTCATAAGTTACATTTTTGTAACTTATTAACTTAATGAAAAGTAATAAGGATGTAAAATAAGGAATCCCAAACGCCTCCTTAGTTTTTTTTTTTTTAATTTCGTAATATATGTCTATTTTGATAACTTTTTCTAATAAAAAATAACCATCTTTATATAACGAAATAAAATTTTACCCTTTTTTCCAAATTTATATGTAAAAGTATCTAATAAATTAAACAATAAATTAAATTTGTGCATTTTGACTTATGGAATATGGACGTTGTATATGGTAACCTAGGGATGAGCTTGGTACGGTACCTGGATAATACCGGTACCGAAGGTAAAAATTTGGGAAATATCTATGCCGTACCGGTACCATACTGATCCCGAAATTCAAAATTTTGGTACCGATTCGGTACCGACGGTAGCAAATCGATACAGATTTCGTTACCAGTACCGAATATGCACATCCCTAATGCAAACTGCATGACGCATGCATGCATATCTGGAAGGAAACAAAGATTACAAATGCTACTTCAGCCCTGAATATAGTGTTGTTTTTTTCTTTTTAACTTATAATAGATAATATTCAACAACAACAAATTTATATATATATAAATGCTATGATTATAAAGAGTTCATAAACTGTTTCTTTGGAAGAGGGGTTTGTCAGTAAGCATTGAAAACAAACCCCACATACTAATTTCAAGTTGACTTTGGATTCAAGAAATTGGTCAACTAATGAAATATACTGCGTTTTTCTAAAGATGATGAATTTGATTGATCAGACAAAATAATCACAGTATGTGTTTCTGTGAGAAATCTTGGTTTTTTATTTGTTTACAGATCATTTTAAAGATTGGAACTTGAGATTTAAAGAAGCAATTTCTTGAATCCAAAAATCACAAGTGGAAATTTATGGAGCAAAGCCATAAAATACCAACAGCTGAGGAGCTGTTAAAGAGGATCCAAGAGCTTGAAGTACAACATGCTCACATCAAACAAAAAATATCCGAACTCATGCACCAGCCAAAACCACACCGTCGACCCATTGGCGATACGAAGCTGACTGAAAGTCACTATTTGAATATTATCCGGTCAATGGGTCAGGCTGTACATGTGTTTGATCGCAAATATCGGATTCGCTTTTGGTTAGTTTGATCAATAGAGAATTATAGTAACGTGTTTTTGATCTCTTAATAAAGTGTTTGTGCCTTGAAATGGGAATTAACGATGCAGGAACCGAGTTGCAGAAGACATTTATGGGCTTACAGCTGCTGAAGTATATGGGAAGACTCCAACAGAGATTCTTGTGGACCCGAAAGACGCTGTAATGGCAGATTATCTGCTAGAACGGACGGTAAGTGGAGAGGCGTGGTCAGGGGAGTTTCCCGTGAAAAACAAGAAAGGAGAAACCTTTGTGATTATGTGTACGAATACACCATATCGTGACGAAAATGGAAGATTAATTGGCGGTATTTGTATATTTACTGATTCACGTCCGTATCGACAAATGCATCAGAAGCCATCAATAGCCTCGAAGATATCAAATTTGGTGATGATTCTTGCTGCTATCAACTTATCATTATATATGTACATTTATGGATTTATTCAACTGAATTTGCTGAATGATGACTTGTTTTCAGGCTTCAAAGGTGAAGTTAAAATTGCTGACAACAGATGATGAAGAGGATGCAGCTCAAACCGAAGAGAGCCCTCGGGGTCACATTGGGACGTATCCATTTGGAGTATTCACCGAGGAGAATTTTACTGGTAAGAGAAGCATGTGGGCGTGGAATGGAAATGAAAGAAAAGACGAGTCTGTTGCTAAACTCTGTCGTTTTGGTTGGCAACGTTTATCTGTGAATCAAGACATTTACATACCAAGAATATTCGGCAGATTCGATGGTCTTGTTTAAACAGGAGGTAACTTAACTATTCAACCGTTAATACGGATTGTTGAGTGTTTGGTTACTTATAAATATATGTAATGGTTAATTATTTTGAAGGTGTCTCTGATGAAAAGGCTGAGACATCCAAATATTTTGCTGTTCATGGGGGCGGTAACTTCAACTCAGCATCTATGCATTGTCACCGAGTTCCTTACCCGGTTGGTTAATTCTTCACTCTTAACTCACTCTCAAACACCCGCCATCTTTATTTAACTCAAGTTTACATCCACTTGTTTTAATCATGTAGCGGAAGTTTGTTTCAGATACTTCAACAAAAATCAACACGATTAGATTGGAGACGACGTGTTCAAATGGCCATTGATATTGTACGCACATACATACCTTATATTGATTATTCATCTATGTTATTATATATTGAGTAGTGTTGTTCGTGATAGGCACGAGGCATGAACTATCTTCATCAGTATAATCCACCTATTGTTCACCGTGACCTCAAGTCTTCAAATCTTCTTGTGGATAAGAACTGGACAGTGAAGGTGACTGGCTATGCTTGCTTATTTAAGTTGTTTTGTTTCAAATGCACTATTGATTAATTAATGTGCTCGAATTTGTAGGTTGGTGACTTTGGTCTCTCCCGTATCAAGCATCAAACATACTTGAAAACAAAGTCTGGGAAAGGAACGGTATTACACCTCAAACTGCAGCTAGAAGCGTGTTTTACGTTATGTGCGTCCCACAAAATGCAAACGTTTATTTGTATGTTTTATTTGTGTTGTGCAGCCTCAATGGATGGCTCCAGAAATTATTCGTAACGAGCAAGCAGATGAAAAGTAAGATTTCTTCAATTATCATTTTCCCATGAATCCGATATATATTTAGTTAATTGGTTTGTTGTTTAGGTCGGATGTATACAGCTATGGCGTGGTATTGTGGGAAATTGTCACTCGGAAGATGCCTTGGGATGATCTTAATCCGATGCAGGTAAGTTAGATCAGTATGCGCAATGCATGCTTGTAAGTTGTTACTTGTAACACTTGCTTTTTGAAAACCATACTTATTAATGTCAGTCATACATGCAGGTTATAGCAGCCGTAGGATTCATGGATAGAAGACCAGAGATCCCAAACGATGTTGACCCACTGTGGACTTCACTTATCGAAAGCTGTTGGTGCAGGTTGGTTGGTTGGTTTTCATTAACAAATATGTTTTTAAAGTGATCTTTTATTGAACGGCTTGAATACCATAAACTTTCCTTTCCTTTACATTCAGCGAGCCCCAATCCCGACCTACATTCCAAGAAATACTACGCAAACTTAAATATTTGCAAAAGAAGTATGCGGTTAAGCGTACGGTTACGTAAAACAGAACAGAAAGGTATGTATGCTTCCCAAAGGAATTCATGTCGGAACAAAATCACACCAGGACGCTGCAGGCAAGTTGGTGAGTCTAACTTAACGTCGGCCTTCGTTCAATTTTATCAATTCTTGCTCTTTCTTGACAGAAACAACAGAGTAGAGGCCGGAAAGGAAGCAACTATATTGAAAACATAAGTGATCATGCAATTTTGTTATATATTTTTTAAAGGTTGTAAATTTATGTTTTACGCCGAGAGTGGAACCAAAAGATTTTGCATTTGGCTCTGGTGAATTTTTGTAAAGAAAGTAAATACATCAGCTAATGAAAAAATTCAAATAATAAATTACTTCTGTAAGATAACTAACTAACTAACTTAACTTCTTTCTTTCTATGTTTATACACCAATCATACAAATACATTATGTTTGTTTTTTATTTTATAAAATACTCTAATGTTATTTCAACATTTTAAGTACAACATTGTACCAGTTTGCAACAATACAAGTACATATCATATGCTCTCTCACAACAACATTGACCAGGCCGATATTGTTCTGATAATTTAAGAAAACACTATTTGTTTATTTGTACCTGAACAAGTCGGTTGGTTAGGTTCAGGTTCTATTAGGAAGAGATAGTTCAAGCACGATATGGAAATAGCATCGTTCCGATTCTCTTATGTATTGAACGTCCCCGTTCATAAGCTTTAAGATTTTCCGACACATGCTTAGTCCTAAACCTTCCTCACTGCTCCACTGACTGCCATGAAACATGTCCTGAACCAGTTCGGGTGGAAGACCGTTACCCGGGCACACCATCCTGAACAACAATATCATCATTCATCTTACTATTGTTAACTGCTTTCTAATAATATTATATATGTATCTATAAAGGTAAAGACAACATACCTGAAGTCAATATGCACATCGGTCATTCCATCAAAAATCTGTTTCAAAGTAGGCCGAACTTGAATCTCCACCCAACCGTTAGGTGAGGGTGCATGGTGAACCATATTCAACAAAAAATTTGTCAAAACTTGCTGAACCCGTGTTTGATCACCAAACACGGTCAAAGTTTTGACTTCCTCGGGAATATCACGGATCAGCTGTACACCTCCATCTCTCAAAGCGAACATCACTTGACTGACCACAGCATCAATCACGCTCCCGAGAACAAAATCGTGCTTTTCAAGCTCCAAATGACTGCCATTCAAACTCAAAGTTAGTAATCGCTTTATGACCAATTTCATAATAATAAAAAAAAACTAACCCTTCTTGAATATTCTCCATATCAACATCTTTCATAATCTTTAGCATCTGTTTCTGGCACGCAGCACTCGTTTCCAACAACTGCTTTTGATAATCGGTAAGATTTGTTGCTTCCAAAAGAGAATTAGAAAACCTAATGCCACTTAACGGATTCTTGATCTCGTGACAGATATACGCCAGCTCTTTCATCCTCTCGAAACATTTATTTTCTTGTTGTCGTTGTATTTTCATAGCTTGTTGTAGCTCTGGGCTTGCAATCTGCAAGAAACAAAACGCTCCCATAACCTCACCGCTTAAATTAAGCCGTTTATTTGCTGTCAACAAAGCTTGCACGTATTTCCCACGCCGATCAAAAAACGAAAACACATGTTTATCAGTGTCCTGCCCGCCAATCGCATTATGCAAAATGATCATGAACTTTGTCAAAGAATCGGGACCCTTTAACCGACAACAACTTCCAAAAATCTCCCCAACCAACATTTTCCCAATCACATCTTCTCGGGCCCACCCCGTGAGCTTCTCCATGGCGGTGTTCCACTCGGAGCAACATGTGTTCTCATCCGATGCAAAGATGGGCGGGATTAGAGCGTTGGGGTTATGAATAACCGCCTTGTAATCCCCTTGAATTTGAACAAATTTGTCCATTACGACTTTTTGCCTTGTAACGTCTTGACCAACGAAACAAACACCAACAATGTTATCCGTATAATCCTTGCTAGAACAAGCATTAACAACCACAAAAACAGCATCTTCTTCTTGTGCTAAATTAAATGTCCTTAGTTTGATCTCAACGTTCTTATCTTCTTCACCTGTGCAAAGTGAGCAATTTATATTACAGTATGAATTCACAGAAAAACAATAATAGCATATTTGAACATCATTAATCGTAAAGAAAGAAAATAGTATCTTTTTTCTCTCTACAAAATTTGAATCTTTATGTTGCTGTGCTTGGGTGTTCAAACATCAACGTATTTTTTACACAAAACATAAATCTGTATGTTGTGCTTGAGTGGATGCACATAAAAATCGCACTTGTACCTTGTAAAGCATGATCAAGAAGTTTGACAACAGTTTCTTCTGATTCTTTATAAATGAGATCCCGAACCAACGACTTCCCCATGGCATCGTTCACCGGTAAGCCGTCAATTCTGCAATCTTTGCATTCCATCCATTTATCCGACCCTCAACATCCACAGCAAATATAGGAGCAGTTGCAGTCTCAATCAATCTAACCATTTCTCTTGCAACCGAGCTAAGTTCATCCACCCCTTCCAACCCCATTTCTTCAATTTGAACCTTAACAACCGCTTTCGAATTGCTTTCTTCGGGATCTTTAAACGAGTCTCTTAATATAAGCTGTAAAGAGTGAATGGCATCCATTTCCGCATTCTCCCATGGCAAACTTCTACTTTTCACAACTTCTAAAAACGCATTAAACGAAGAACGCGGATGCATTCTTTGACCGTCGTCTTTATCCTCAGGATAATGCTTAGCTCCACCCCACTTGATCTCTTTTGCAGTGTGGGACCGGAACCAAAACAAGAAATCTTTAGATGTTATGTAAGCAACCGCCATCCCACAAACCGCATCACCAAGTGAAGCTGCACCCGGGTACCCTGCATCGGCTAAGCTATCGGTGCTTAAACCGGTTGAATCCGTATGACAAGCTAATAACCAGTCAACAATATCTTTGATTTGCGCTTCGGTCGGTGTAATGCCTAAGGGGTAGTACTTTTCTTGATAATATAGCGCCGCCCCGTCACATTTCACAAGATCCATGATACTAGGACTCTGAGTCACAATACCCGTTGGTGAATCTCGAAGAATCATATCACATAACAACGTTTGTGTTCTTAGAATCCGTTTTTCTGACATCTGTGAAGCCAGTTGTAGCTCTAGATTCAACTGGAGCCCGAACGTTTGCATCAAAAACTCACACGCATACCGTAAAGGAAACGGAATGCATCGCGCAGAAGTATGATGGCAAACCACTAATCCCCACAGCCCCATCGTCCCTCTTCCGCTTGCACCGTCTTCATTCCCGTTTATAATAACCGCCAAGGCTAACGAAGCTATCGAACCCATGTTCGCCATGTACTGAGCATGACAACCATGAGGGGCTCGAAGGGTCGAACCCACCAAACACAACGGTTGCATCAAGTTATCATCTTGGATTACACGAACCGGAGTAGCATGACAGTCGACAATCATCCTCACACGATTCTGCCTAAACAAGAACCTCGAAGCCTGCGGGATATCAGTTGCAGGATAATGCAAGCCAATATACGGATCCAGATCGGCCCGTTTGCTTTCGGACACCACCTCACCATGCTCATCTTCATGAAACTTATACACCATGACCCGATCATACCCCGTAAGCTCCCTCACATTCTGCACAACCGTATCACACAAAAGCTTGATATCACCACCGGGCAACGCCTGCAGATTCGAAATAGCCCGAACCGCGAGCTTCTGAGACTGCACGGCCCCAGCAATCGACAAAGCTGGATCCTCGGTCCTAGCAGGCTCTAAATCAATAACCATCCCCACATCAATCCTATGCAAAATGGCATAAAACGGTTTGCCCGAGTTCTTGGAATGAACCCAAACAGGGTTGAGCAGAGTAATCTCGCGGGCCCGAAAAGCGCGTTTGAGCAACACCGCACTGGAGGGGGTGAAGAGCGTCTTGACATCGGTCCCAATTGTCAAGATTTCTGGCTTTTCGAGACTAGGAACAGACTGTGGGGCTAGCCCTAGCCTTTCCCTTGCGTTTTCGCTAAAGGCGATAACCCGGAAAGCAATATTATCAATAGCAATCATACAGCCAAAGGGCTGGATGTGGCCACCTCTTTGAATCTTGGACAAATAAGCAGTCATTTGTTGTTCAGCAATGGAATCAGTGGCGGTTTTGATTGACTGTGAGTAGTCAAAAGACTTACCTGATTCACCAGAGTGTTCATAGACAGCATGGAGCCTGGCATCAACTGCATACTGAGCAATGGCTTTGCTCATGGAGTCAGCTCTATTGTTATTATTTGCTGCACTTGTGGAAGGTGTTGAGGAAGGTGAAGGTTGTTGTTGGGGATGAACCCTAGAGCTTGCTCTGCTGCCTGAAGCCATGGGTCTGGTTCAAACTAATCTAATCTAATCTAATCTAATCTAATCTAATAATAGTATCAAGAAGCATAGAAGAAGATGTGGTTGTGGTGGAAGAAGCGTTGAAACATGTTCTGTTTTGGGTTTGGTTTGAAGATGAGTTTAGTTGAGTTGATTCTCTCACTTTCAAGATATTATTATTAACTAGATACTGTATTTTATTCTATTCTATTATTATTATTATTATTATTATTTAATATTTATTCATACAAATACCGTAATGGTAAAAAAAAAATATTTTATTATTAGTTTTAGATCACATAAAATTCACTTGAAGAAAATATAAATTATTTATTTGTTGACTCAAATTAATTAATTTTTAGTTTTGCGTTGAAATTTGAAAACACTCGTGGTCAGTTAATTCATTAGTGGCATCATTATTTTGTTAATGGGAGGTTATGGGATGGAGCTGCGCTTGAAGCAATTTAACCAAGTGGATTTTTTAGTTGTGGGTTTTCTTTTGATTGGGTCGAGTCGCCACATGCTGTTCTTCGGACAGAAAGGTGATCCGTTTGTCAGGAAAATCTCAGGTGTCCTTTGCGTTTATTGTTCAAGAAAAAAAAAGTTCTACTTTAAAAATATTTTTGAATGACAGTTAAATGACACTAGTTAAAATATTTGTGTTTACTTTAAAAATAAAAATATTCGAAATTTGGGTGATCCTGGATGTTTGTGTCTTCGTTAATTTTGAAAAAATCTGAATTATGCTTATTTGGTTTTTCTTGACGTTTGGTATAAACTTTGTGAAAACGAATTTGCATTTAGAATATGGTATATTTAAGTATCATAGCCTCATAGGCGATATCGAGTGTTGGTAACAAACACGTACCCTGATGAATGAAACTGCACCTGATTGAACAAGATCAGTGATGATATTGGTATTGTCGGAAACAGTCTGTGTATTTAATTTTATGATTTTTGATCACCATGAAACACGTATTGATGTGGTTTTAGACGTTTTATATTCTGGGTCACGCAAAAAAAAAATTATGAAATCAAATCAATAAAAATGCATTTTCTTTTATCTTGTAATAAACAAACATATAAGTAAAATGTTTAATTTGGTAATACATATAGGTAATTTTTACACTACCGGTACCAATGCAGGGAAATCCCACTAGTATTAAACAATATAAACGTCATTGTTGTGTTGAAGAAAATGCAAGTAAATATAAGAAAAGAAAGAGTAGCATCCCAATAGCAGGTTTTGAGGATGATGTGGCGTCAAACACATTTGTTTTTATTGGGATTGGCAGGGAGCTCTTTTTTTTATTTGTTCCTATACATTACTGCGTAGTAAACTGGATTTTATCTCCTGTATTATGGGAATTGTTTTACGTTATTCGTTTTTAATATTTATATATTGTTTTTTGGATTTTATTTTTATTTATTACAAGGAAGTTGATATATACTTAGGGTTTGATTATGAAAAGGTTTCACAAATAAATGAGATATTATAACTCGGTTTAAAGAGTTTAGTGTCATTTTAGTACCTGTGGGTTGGCCAACTACGCAACTTTAGTACCTATTCTTTATTTTGTGTAAATGGCTACCTCAGTTTCAAAAAACTTGCATTTTTAGTACTTTTTGAAACCCCGTTTATTTTTCCGTTAAGTCAGGAATAATTTGGTAATTTTGTTATTTTTTTGTTTTTTTCTTTCTTTTAAACGCTTATGTCTTGTAAACCCTAAATCCCCAAATCATAACATCAAAATCCAAATTCTAAATCCCTAAACCCTTTCTACATATCATCATCAATTGTAACAACCATAACCGTCGACCTTCTTTCTTTAGCGGTCTCCTGCCGGCGAGCCTCCACGATTTCCTCCTTGAGATGGATAAACCCTACCTTCAAGCTAGCAAACTTCTTCATCTTCGTCGGCGGCTTCGTCGGAATGTTGTCATATGATTTAGTCCTGTCATGGCCGTCATTCTTCAGCTCGATGTACAACTCTTCTCCGTCGGGATTCGGATCAAAACTAAACAGCGCGACTTCGTAGGTGCGAAGATCGCTGGGATCATAACCGGCTGTATGGTTTCAACAAAAAATCAATTGTCATCGTGTATTGGATTTAGGTTTGCGGAATCATAACGTGCCATCGGAGTTTCACTGGAAAACTGACTAGCGACGGCAGAGGTGGCAGTGGCACCGACGTGTATTGGATCTGGGTTTGTGGAGTCGAAGTCAAAATGTTGGTAACCTATAGGCTGATTAAATACATGTTGTGTACTTCTAACAAGTCAATGAATGATAAAGGAGAAAGGGTCTGGGAATTTAGGGTTTGAATTGATGTTATGATTTGGGGATTTAGGGTTTACAAGATATGAGCGTTTAAAAGAAAAGGAAAAAAACAAAGAAAATAACGAAGTTACCAAATTATCCCTGACTTAACGGAAAAAATAGACGGAGTTAGAAAAAAAGTACTAAAAATGCAAGTTTTTTTGAAACTGAGGCAGCCATTTGCACAAAATAAAGAATATGTACTAAACTTGCATATTGGCCAAACTACAGGTACTAAAATGACATTTAAATTCGGTTTAAAAGATATTTGGGTTTGGTGAGACCGATAACCCACCTATTTTTTTACTATAAAGTTGTTTTTTAATACTAATATCCTAAATATTCTAATATTAAATAAAGAGGGTTGCGTTAAATTGTCGTGTGTTAAATAATTAATTAGTATTAAATAAAGAAGAATGATGGACTTGGATAATTAAAAAAAGGATTAAAGAGTAATGGGCTTTAGGTCCATGGGCTTTAAGGGGTATAAATACTCCCTTAAACCATCCTAAAACCCTAACTCTCATTCCATCCTTTCCATAATCTCTACACACATTCCAAACACACACACATATTACTATAAATGGTCGCAAGAGAGAAAGAAAGAATCCGAGACCAAAAATCAAGCCGAATATAGATAGACTGTAAGTCCCGAATCTGGATCACTACAATTATGATATCAATATAACAAGTATAGGTGCGAAATACTTATACTTGGTGATTCAAAAACACGAGTTAACAATAAAGAGTAACACGAGATTGCTTCAAAACACACGTATATTAAGAATACGTCGGGTGCTTAAGCACTAACAATACTTGATCACAATAACTAGGAATGAACAACCTTAACCCTATACATGATAACATCTATATATAGGGACACCACCAACCTAGCCGGCCCAAACTAACAAAGGCCCACCGAGAACACATAGATGTTCTCGGCTCACATACAAACCCAAAACCCAAGCCCAAACAAAGCAAAACTAAATACAAACTAAGCTCAAACCACATAAACTAGGCCCAACAATCTCCCCCTTGGTTTGTAGATTTGTCTTTTAATCATGCTCCATGTAGTCTATATCAGCATCTTTCAGAGCACCCGCCCAAAACATGCATCTGATAATTAAAGCTACCATACCGGTGAATTCTTTGGCGGCCATTTCAAAAATCGGATCAACAATTATCTGAATTGTACTTAGAGTCTTGATATCTCGTTCTTTGAACTTCAGTAGGTCTCTCGGATCAACAAATCTTAACTGCCCCTTTCCTTTGGCCAGCTTAATGACAACTGTAGCAGTTACACTATCATACATCCAGAATCTCATGTTATCCAACGTGCCATCTGGAATTTCATCTGGAACAGGAATATGAGTGGCCTTGTCTGTGGGAGGCCACATGACATTGACCATTGTTTTCCCTGTCTTTGGATCTTGAACTCCT
This sequence comes from Bidens hawaiensis, assembly GCF_021521415.1. Lineage (NCBI taxonomy): Eukaryota > Viridiplantae > Streptophyta > Magnoliopsida > Asterales > Asteraceae > Bidens > Bidens hawaiensis. The sequence goes on from NW_027505211.1 coordinate 13,662, forward strand.
TTCGCCTTCTTCAAAAAGGACTCAGTCGTCTTCATATTAGGGAAACCTCTGTCGACTTGTCTTCTCAGAAAGTTCCAGAACTCTATATCGCGTTTATCAATCGTTGGATTGGTGAATGGAGCATTAATCAGGTCACTAAGATCCACCTTGGTCCATGAACCAAAGTTTTTCATCTTCTTGTAATATTCAGTTGTTCCTGACTTCCTCTTAACCCACCACATGTTCTTATCCACATCAAAACCCCACGATAGAACTCTAGATCGATCACCGTATTTGTCGGAGAAACCCTTTTGAAAGTTAACAACAAACCTGTCTGGATGATCCGATGATTCAACATTCTGATTCGAGTTCTTCATCACCAGCAGTTTCTTCTTCCCCTTTTCAAGTAGATTCTTCATAATTATGTATGATTTCTCTTTGGAGACGGGGGGAGCATCCATGTACTGTTGCAGTGATTCCGATTCATCAATGTTTTCAACAGGGCGAGCAGTAGAACTACCACCTTAACTCACGTTGGGCGCTTTAGAAACTACGTCATCACTGCCTTTAAACTCATCTCCAAATTTTTGAAACAACTTTTGTTGGAGGTCGAGATACAAGGCCGTTAGTTCTCCCATGTTTGACTGTAGTTCTTTAATCTTGGAATCTTTATCAAAGTTGCATGCTTCCAATTCTTGAATACGAACATCCTTGACTACCGAATCTTATTCGAGTTCAAAGACTCGATGTTGTAATGCATGAACTTCAACAGGAGCATTTTCAAGAACCACACCCTTACCTTTATCTCAAAGGTAAGTCACTTGCATAGCCAGAATTTGGGCAATCTTGTCTGATGTGCCTGAACTTGATTGACCCTGAGTATCTGGACCAGATGAACCAGAGGGAATATCGCTAGTGTTGATTTGTGGAATATCTGTCTCAAGATCAAAATCATCACCAAAATCACTAGTCAACAAATCATGAAATGATGGCTAAGCAGTAAGTGTATCTTGTTCAGCTTGTACTTCTGGGGCAGATGTCTCAGGTTGAGTAGTTTGTTGTTGAGGGCTGGTTGTTGCATCGGTAGATGGTATGGTGGTTGTTTCAAGTTCACTAATTAGCACGCCAGGCCTCGGGTCTTTCTTTCTTACTTTACGTGGACCGAAGTCTGCGGCTGGATCCTCAGCTATGTCTTCTTCATTGATTTCAGCAACAGTCTGAGGAGGCTTCAGAGCAGTTGACTTTAACAAAGCTTTCACAACTTCCAAAACACTTAAAGTCTCATTACTTGGAAAGGTATCTGACTGACGGTGTTCAGTCTCATCTTCTTCATTATCAGAAATCTCGTAAGTTGCAACACGTGGTTGAACTGTTGTCACGTGTTCATCAGCAACCTAAGCTATAACCGGCTCAGTTTTTGTTTCAGCAAATCGTCCAAATTTTACCAGAGCATGAAAGCCCCGATAAACGAGCTTGGCACCTTTTCTGTTTTGTTTCATCAACCCAAACGTATTGGGTCCCAACGACTTCATATCCATAGTGTTGACAGATTTTACAAGGTCTGGAAAATGAGAGTCGAAAATAATCTGCAGGAACCTTGGATACATAAGGAACATCTCCTTCTTCTTTCCTTTCAGATTGCTCATCATTTCATTGAAAACGAACTTGGAATAATTGTAATTCCAATCCATGATCAGAGAAGTGATAGCTGACATCTGAGTATGACTAATATCATCAGAGCCCCCTTTCCTACCGGACACACAAGTGAAAAATGTGTGAATCAAGAATCTCTAGTATGGGTGAAACAGTTTCTTGATTGCCGGAGGATAGGTGCCCTCGTAACCTATTCTGGTGAGAACCTCTGTGACAGCAGCAGTAGAATACTCAGTCGGGTAATCGGGTTGATCACCAAACAATAAAACCTCTCTCACAACCGCCTCAGTGATACTAACTGGCTTCTTATGTATTTTGGAATCTATGGATATGACTCCGTCTTGTCCATATGGGTTGATTGAGGCGTTGTTCCAGAAATCCGTTATCATCTTCTTGCAATTGACAGGATTTTCTTGAAGTGCGTGAGATATCCTGCACGTGTTGAGGCCGACAATCATAGAGTTGAATTCCTTGTGAGTTAGGGGTGGATCATATAAGTATCCAGCCACGTTGTGCGAGTCAGCAATCTTTAACGGATTCTGATAAGCCATTCCTGCACAAAACGTATCAAGTTAGATAGCCAATAGATTAATTTGATAATATTTAAAATTTGTCCATGGTTTTAAAAAGGAAATTGGTCCAAGGGACTGTAACCGGCCCACAGAGAACTCATAGGTGAGGCCAAGGGATATTATATGGCCCAAGTGAACAATACAGTATAAGTGTGGGCCCAAACAGTGAGAGTAAGGCCCAATTGGAGAGATCTCGGTCAACATCGTGGGTTCTCGGTAAACGAAAGTCAAGAAATCAACCAAGAACAGGAGTTCTCTGTCAGTGCAAGGAGTTCTCGGTCACTTAGCCGAGAACATGGTTCTCTGTCAGTGCAAGGTGTTCTCGGTCAACGAAAGTCAACGGAGAACCCTTTGACAGCTGGAGACAGAGAACCCTTTGGGTTTCTTCTTGGAAGCTGCGCAATTCATCTTCAACCTACCGAAAACTCAGCTAAAAACCTCCATTAAACCTGCAAATTGATTAAAACCAGACAGCCGAAAACACATGGACCCTCATCAAACCCTAAGATGTCCATTCAAAAACCCTAATTGCTTATAGATTCCATGAAATCGGTTTCGCAACTTAAGTTAAGCCCTGTCAGGATCGAAATTCCATAACACCTTTGACTATACCTGTTAAACAAAGAAAGAGACACTGAAGATGATTAGTAGGGATGACTTAGATTTCGGCTTAGAGTCTTGAGGGAGAAAAAGTTTTTGAAATTATATGATAATGATAATGAAAAGAACACTCATCTTTCATTATATTAAACCCAACCGGGCTGAGAACTAGAAAAACTTGGACTCGTGAAAGGCCCAACAACAAAAGAGCAGGCAGTCCAAAGTAATTAGAAGTAATTTAAGCCCAAATAAAATTAGTTTACTCAAACGTTTCGAGGAGAGTAATTTCGAGAAAAATGAAACAAAATAAAATAGGTATTACAAAACAAAGTAAAATTAGCTAAGAATGAAGGCAAAATGAATACACATTTTAAAATACACAGTAACTCCCTTTGAATTTTTAAACACGGGATCAAATTTCAGTTTTAGTAAAGTGCTACCTTTTTATGAAAAGAGCGGAAAATAGAATCATATCGTTTAAGAGGCTGTCACAAGGATTCATGTTCAACGTTATTATGGCATAAAGAGTCAGGTTGATAGCAGGTATAACATACTTAGCCTGATTTTCATTGCATCAGTGATATGATTAAGGTTCAGTTCGGCATAAAGCTTAGATGGACATCACTCATGAACCTGTGGTGCCTCCTATCTCTTCTCAAAGCGTATTTGGCTTTCCCCAGATCACCCCAATATGACTCCAACCACCTAGTGCATGATCAAAAGATTTTTATAAAGGCAAAAATTTTAGGTTTTAAGGTTGAACGTTGGACTTAGTGCCAGTAAACTGACAAGCCTTTCATTCGAGACATGACAGGACTTACTTGTGTGCCCCCATCTCTGTAGTTCTAGTTTATCCCTTTAAACCTCTCAAAATAATTTTAATGATTAAAATAATACTCAAATTACCTTTTTTTAATAATAAACATAATAGCACAATATTTTTGGTGATCTAGACACTAACGGGCTCGTGTATGACTGGGTAATTGCTTTTCTGCCTATCATTCGGAGAGATGTATATGGAGACATGCACCTGTCATCAAAATGACTCTCCACATTAAGTTTAGCACATTTAGTTTATATCACTTCAACTTTTACTCACCATGGAAAGCTACCATACAATATCAATGACTGTTCTAGAGCCTTTTAAGTTTAATAACTTCACCCGTTAGGCACACAAAAAAAATTTATCCATCACTTTCCAAAGGTTGGATCAATTTTCATTTGAAAATATTTTTAGGCTTCTAAAAAGCTGTTAACTGAATAGTAATATCATTTCCCATGGAACACCGGACCAACCATATACGAATATATGTCCTTCAGACTTGAGCAACCGACATAATTTTAAACAAGAATGAATCTTGAAATTTTTATTTTAATTTTTTAATAAAAATGCACACACACTATTTTTGACTTTTTGATTTTTAATACAGAATGACAACGCACACACACTATTTTTGATTTTTTTTGAATTTTCTCCCCCTAAATTTGTGCAATAATAACAGAAATGTAAAAATTTATACCCAAAAAGACTCAATCCTCAAAACGGATCATTTTAAGAAAACCCACAAGCACATTAAATTTTGCTGTTCCGACCGGTTTTGTAAATAAGTCCGCCACATTATTGTCAGTGTGGACTTGTTCAAGGTGAATTAATTTTCGATCGAAACAGTCTCGAATAAAATGAATTTTGATGTCAATGTGCTTGGTTTTGGAGTGTTGAACAGGATTTTTCACAATGGCAATGGCCGCATCATTATCACAAAAAATAGGAGTGTCGATAAATCCCAAATCGTAATCCAGCAGTTGGTTTTGAATCCAGATAACCTGAGAGCAGCAAGCATATGCAGCAACATACTCCGCTTCGGCAGTCGAAGTAGACACCGTCTGTTGTTTCTTGCACTGCCATGAAATGAGACGGTCTCCTAGGAACTGGAAACCGGCTGACGTGGATTTCCTGTCAATGTCACCTCCACCATAATTGCTATCAGCAAAAGCATAAAGATCAAATTTTGATTCTTTGGGATACCAAAGGCCTAACTTTGGTTGTCCATTCAGATATCTAAAAATACGTTTAACAGCAATTAAATGAGAGAGTTTAGGATTAGCCTGGAACCGAGCACACTGGCAGACTGCAAACAAAATGTCAGGACGACTTGCTGTCAGATACATCATAGACCCAATCATCGATCTGTGGTATGTTTGATCTACGGGACTCCCATCAGGATCAGATGACAATAGTGGTCTTTCCGCCATGGGAGTATTGGCACTCTTTGAATCTTGAAACTCGAATTTTACTAGCATATCCTCAACGTACTTCCCTTGATGGAGTAAAATTCCTTTTGAGATTTGACGAACCTGTAGCCCCAGAAACGTTGTCATTTCACCCAACGAACTCATCTCTAACCTCTTCTTCATTACCCCTTCAAATTCAGTGCACAACTCAGCGCTGGTGGACCCAAAAATGATGTCATCAACATAAATCTGGACGAGAATCAAGTCTTTTCCGACAGTTTTCCGGAACAAGGTTTGATTGATGGTTTTACGCTTGTACCCATGATCAAGAAGATGCTTGGTCAACGTAGCATACCACGCTCGAGGAGCTTGGTGTAACCCATACAAAGCCTTGTCTAGCCTGTAAACGTGATCTAGTTTCTTGGAATTAACAAAGCCTGGTGGCTGATCAACACAAATCTCCTCCTTTACCTCACCATACAAGAACGCGGTCTTAACATTCATCTGATATACTATAAACCCCATGAATGAAGCATATGCTAGAAAAATTCTAATAGCCTCAAGTCTAGCCACTGGGGCATAGACTTCAGCGTAATCTAACCCCTCAACCTGACGAAAACCACGACCTACCAATTGTGCCTTATTACGAATAATTACCACGATGTCATCTTGCATGATTCTGAAAACCCATCTAGTATCAAGAGCTTTCTTTCCTTCTGGTAGTTTAACCAATCTCCAAACCTTCAACTTATCAAACCGATTCAATTCTTCATGCATAGCATCAACCCAACTTGGTTCTTGAAGAGCCATTTCTACATTTTTAGGTTCAATTTGAGAGATGAAACACAAAAACATGCAACTATTTATGTGTCCGGTTTGGCTTCTGGTGGACACTCCCGCTTCAAATGAACCTATGACATTTTCAATCGGATGATCTTTCTGAATTCTTGATGGAATTAACTGATCAGAGTCATCATTGGTAGATTGCAGATTTGACAAATTCTCAATATCATCAACAAGAGGGTTTTTCCATCCAGATGTCGCCGTGCTGTGAGAGTACGAAGTGCTGGCGACATATTCATTTGGAATGTCATCGAGAAACAAAGTGATCCCGAAGATCTGACGAATAGAACTCTCCCCTCAACATCAGTTGCATTTTCAGTCATGTTTGGCGAGTATTCTGGTTTTGGAATTTTGTTTGACTGATTGTCAGTGGCAGGTGAAGCATTATTCAATTATGTAACGTCATCATCAATCAGTGGAGTAATATGAGATACAGTCTGTGGATTTTCCTTTGCAACTTCCACTGTGGGACCACATAGAGGTTCGGTGCTAATGACTGGAAACACATTGAATGGTTTGAAAAATTCATTGTAATCAAATAACCAATCGGGACCAACACGAGCATCAGTCTCATTTTCTTCCAGCTAACGAACCTCATAAGACTCTAAAATCTGTTTGGTGGTCTTGTTGTAGACCCTGTAAGCTGTATTTCCCGCATACCCAACAAAGTAACACTCATCGGCTGCAGCCCCAAACTTTGGAGTGGTTTCGAGGTTCAGTAAAGTGCACGGACAACCAAAGGCTCTGAAATGTGCAACAGTGGGTTGATGACCGTAAACAATCTCATATGGTGTCTTCATCTTGGATTTGTTGATTATCACCCGATTCTGAACATAGCATGTCGTGTTAACAACTTCTGCCCAAAAGAACAGTGGCAGTTTAGAGTCACACAACATTGTTCTTGAAGCTTCGATAAGAGTTCTGTTTCTTCTTTCAGCTACACCATTTTGTTGAGGCGTCCGTGGGCGCTGTATTGATGGAGCACCCCCTTTTCAGAACAGAAGTGATTAAAAGTGGCATTCTTGAACTTTGTTCCATTGTCACAACGGATTCTCTTCAGCTTTAGATTCAGTTGATTTTCCATGAGCACAATGAACTTATTGATTAGATTTGCAGTTTCACTCTTATTTGACAAGAAAAATACCCATGTATAACGTGAATAATCATCAGTAATAACGAGACAATAAGAACTACGAGACAGACTCAAAACTTGAACTGGCCTGAAAAGATCCATATGAAGTAATTGAAGAACCGACGATATGGTATTAATCAACTTTGGCCTGTGAGATTTTCGATGATGTTTACCCAAAGCACAAGCCACACATTTTTCAAAAGTCACAAAATCCTTGATTGGCAACTCACGCACTAAATTATTTTTAGCAAGACGATTCAGATTTTTTGTATTAGCATGACCAAGTCGACGATGCCAAAGCATCGCATTATGTTCTGACACTTTTGAAAACAAACATGTTATTTCGTCAGGAACATTTTTGTTCATGTCGATCACATAAGCATTATCTTTTCGTTGTGATCGAACAAGAATCCAGTCTTCTGGTATAATTGTACCATGTTTCAGAATTAAGCACTCCTTTTTAGTAAAATGAGTTGAAAAATATTTTCCACAAATCTGTGACACGCTCAAAAGACTATGCTTCAATTCTGGAACAAAATTAACATTTTCAAACTTTATAACACCGTTACTTACAGTACCCTTCTGAGTGATCTTTCCTTTCTCTCCTCCCGCAAAAGACACATACCGGCCATTAAATGTTTGAATATTGTGCTGCTGGGTAATGTCCCCTGTCATGTGCCTGGAACAGCCACTATCAACATACCAAGGTCTGATGATATTCCTCCATAGCTGTCCCTGCACAAAGTACGGGATTAGTTAGTTTTTGGTACCCGGTCCATACTTACACTGGGTGACCCTGACTCATCTACAGTTGTCACAGATTGCCATGACATGTTCTTGTGATCATCAAAAATGGAATGACTAGACACTTTCGCCGAAGATTGGGCAACCATTTATGTCTGTATGATTTGGAACTATAGGTACGAATGGGTGTCATGATCTCCAATGTTTTAATTGTAGATGTAGACGAGTCAGTCTTCTTTTCCTGTTTTGGTCTAGTCTTAGTGTTCATGTGAGAATTTGAACTTGGAACACCGTTTCTGACTTTTCTGTTTGACATGTTAGATTTGGTCTGATGAGGACTAAACCTGCCATATTTGTTTCGAGTCCAATCATCGTCAAAGGAACTAGCTTGATAATGCCTGAATCCTTGCTTGTACGCGTTATGGGGAATGTATGGCATATTCCTTTGATAAAATCCATAGTAAGGAACATACGGACGATGTGGACAATTTCTGGCAATATGACCAGGAGTCCCACAGTTAAAGCAAGTTTGACGTTTTATGAAAAAATCATTTTTAGCAGCTCCTTGTCTAAACTGATTGTGTGGACCAGTTTGCTTAAGTTTGCGAGAACTCCTGTTCTCCATTTTGAAATTATCACTTTGTTTATCATTTGAGCATCCCTCTTTGACAAATTTAGGTGCAACATAATCTTTGTTTGATGTTTTTGAATTTTTTGTTTTATTAGAAACCACATTAATAGAGTTCAAAGTTTCAACCGAATCAACCACACAAGAATCCTTGCTCTTTAAAACAGAGCCCACACAAACAGTCAGAATAACAGAATTCAAAACAGGAAGTTTTAAATAAACATCAGAAATATCATTATTATCAAAATTGTCACACCCTCAAAATCCACTAACGGAGTTTTACCGTCAGAGGGTGTGAACTAACAGGATCGGAATCATTAGTTATAATCAAACCATAAAACAAAGTTTCAAAACCATGAAAACGTTTACGAGTAATCAAATGCGGAAGCGTAAAACCATAGAAACCAATGTTGCGTCACGCAGGACGACTTAAAACCCAGTGATAACAGTTTAAAATAAGTATGCATAATTAAAAGTGTTTCAAGCAATGCATGTTCCTAAACCGCGCGCCCGCCTCGGCTACCTGAGAATAACATACTAAAAGTGTCAACACAAGGTTGGTGAGTTCACAAGTTATATAAAAATAAAGCGTTTTGCGTTTTGCGTTAAGCGTTTTGCGTTACAGCGTTTTGCGTTACCAGATAGTGTTTTGTCAATTATATATCTATAGGTAGCTAGCCTATAAAACAAGTATTACTAAGTGTTCGACACCGAAGCTGACTGTTTATCATTTGCCTTGCCACCAGGTCATTCAGACCATGGTATGTGTTTAGCCAAGATTACACCCACTCAACCTCCAATCGAGTTTAGCGTTGGGTGGGGTTTGTCAAACCCAGTAGTACTACTCAACAATGACTCGCTATTATCCAATATTAAACGGTTCGATGTGAATGAAGGACTTTAGTTAACGCGTTTGCCATTTAGTCTTTACAAGTGATATATAATCTATATTAACAAAATCTTAAATTCGTTTTCGGAGTATGTTATCTCCCCCAAGTGAAAAGCGTTTAAAAAGTTTAAAAGGGGAAAGTGAAACTCACTGTTTGCGAAGTATTCCCAAAATAATTCACCAAGATGCGCGTCACAGAAAAACTCTCTCTAGCGTTCTAAAACAATAAAGAGATTTTTCTAAGTGTCGGAATATTATCGAGTCTCTAGACCCAGCACATAATACCTATGCACATAACATGTTTCGTGTTTCGTTTGTGAACCGTGTGTGACTTTAACAAAGGTATTTGTGATACGTTACATGTGTAAGCAATTATATATGTGTCATGTATTCATAAAGTACATCACTAGCAATTACTCCCCGTAAGGGAAATTTGGTCAACACATAACAATTAACTAGCCATTATTCCCCACGAGGGCAATTTGGTCAAATTATGACAATCAATTAGCAATTATTCCCCGCAAGGGCAATTTGGTCAAAACATAACAATTATATAGCAAGAATCATGTTTCATGTATTTTTACAACATTCAGCAGCTAGTTTCACCGAGACAGAAATTCTACTTGAAAGATTGTACTATCTCACCGATCATAGCATCACAATTAATTTACCAAAAATCATCACAGAGGCACATATGTCTTAGGTTTCCATAACATATTTTATTATATTTTTATTTCACATAGGTTTCTCACAATCATCAAATCATTACAGCAAACTCATAACAGTCAAATTCATGCGCAACAGAATGTTATTTGAAATTCCCGTTAAACGAAAAATCCAATAAATGCAAGACCACTTGGGTTAGGTTCCTAACTCAATAGGTCAACTTCCAGAAGTGGAACTAACCCAATTGGTTTCGTAGTTCATGAGATATAACATTACAAAACAACCTAACGGCAGGTCTAACAACTCAGCTTTGCACAACGTTTTTGTAAAATCATAAAAGTTAACTTTTCCACGTCTAAAAATTGCAAATTTACATTCTTTAGAAACTAGACTCAACCTATCAATAATCTCAACCAATTTTCACATTTACACTTCGTTACAGTCAATTAAACATCAATAACACAATCTGTCCAGAAACTGTTTGCATCCAAACTCAACATATTAACTATCTATGGACCATCATGCATTCATATAACACTCTAGACTCCATAATCACTATCCATGCACATCAATTACGCATTACATACATGATTAGGGTTTTTGTTTGAACTCAATTCAAAGACACAACAATTAACAAGTAACAATATCCAATCTAGTTATCAAATCATCATCAAATCAACAACAATCATATTAATTTCATACACACATAGAATCGGCCATCTAGGGTTTTCAATTAACCCATTAATCATCAAAATTAAGTATAAAGGATGCATAGGATAGTCGATTATACCTTCCTAGCACCTTAATCTTCAATCAAAGGCTTGAAATCCTAGTTGTATGTGTGTGTATAAGTGACGGCAGCCAAGGAGAGCCAAGGGGGGTTCCGATCAGGACTTTGGGGAGAGAAGAAAATAAGTTAGGGTTTATTATAACATAGTATTTATAATAATATATGTTACACTTTGGCCCCAACACTTCTAAGTATTACTTAACTAGCTTAAACTAACTTGTTTACATCTTGAGTTAACGTTTATAACCATGTTATCACATAACACATAAGTCTAACACATAATTATCACATAATTACTGTTTTGACGTTTTTCGTTTATTCATCAATCGTTTGCGTCAACTCGTTTGCGTTTCGGTGCAATTCCCGAAAGACTACACATGTAGTAAATGTTAAGCGTCATTTAAACCCTAATTTAAATGTAATGAAGTGTGCGTTATAGATTCAATGATCTTAAGTTTGAATTGACGGAGTTGAGTTAACGGAGTTAACCTGAAATTGACGATTGTCACAAAAATCAAAACAAGGATCGTCATGAAGTAGACACATTAGAATCGTTCATACTTGAAGTAGATTGACCGGCATTCGCAGAGCTGGTCCCATCACCCTTATCTTATTTACCATACTTCATGTCCTTTATCTTTTCTTCCTGTTCTTTGGTGACAGAGGTAGGGACATAATTGTGGTTATATGGTGGCGGAACTTGACTGAATCCTATCCCCTCACCTTCATTTTCTTTCCACCACAGTTGATTTTCAATCATTAGTTGACAACTTTACTGGAGCCTTCAATTTTTTAAAATTAAATTCAACCTTTTCAAACTTGCTAGTTAGATTAAAAATTTCTGACTTGGAGGCTTCCAATTTAGCAGTTAACTTAGCAATTTCTTGTTTAGCATCAAGATGGTGACAGATCTTTATGCTAAAATCAGACTTATGTTTTTTAATATCCTTGTTAAGAGATTCTGTTTTGTCTAGAAAACCCTTTTCATTTTTCTTAAGTTTAAAATTCTCTGATTTTATTCTTTCCATATCTCTACTTAGACTGTCATTATGAAGTTTATACATTTAAATTTTCTCACCACAATTTAAAGAACATGGTTGAAAACGTACCTCAGATGAATCTGGAGAAATGAAAGCCATATATGCGAACTGAAGTTCCTTGACCTTCTCCTCAGTAGTGTTTTCTTCTTCAGAGTCTTCAACAGTTGCAAAATTTGCAGTTTGATTTCCAATGTTAAGTGCAGCCATCTGACCTTCCCAAGAGAATGTTTGAGCAACCATACCTCTTTCACCATTACCCGAACTACCTCCAGCCTCACCCTGAGTATTCCCAACTGGAACTAATGCCCTTTCCGTATTTCCATCTTTTGCTGGATTGGTACATTCACGAGCAAAATGACCCGGCTCGTGACAGTTGTAGCACCTGAGAGTCTCCTTGTTAAAACCCACCTTTTGGTTATTAGGCATGTTCCAATTATTTCTACCTGTCCTTTTAGTAAACTTCTTCGCACGGAAGACTGCCATGGCAATCTGCCACGAGATGTCCATTTCTTCAACATCATCGGGATGAATCTGGTCTAGTTCAGCAGTGACCACAGGTTGAACCAAGTCTCCGGCCAGAAAAGCATGATAACAGTTCATAAATCCCGCCATTAGATCTATATTCTCTTGAGTCTCTTTTGGTATGGTAGGAATCTGGCTGAAGTTCTGACTTGGAGTGGTTTTACCAGAATCATTTGTAGACTGACCAGATTTGGTGAAAAATGCTGGAGCTGGATTGGTCAAGTTGGATGATGATGATTGACCTAGAGTGGATGAAAACATCTGGAAGTTTCCCTGTGGTGTTTGTTGAGTAGGCTTGAATAGTGAGAAGCTATCTTGAGACATAAGAGCACTGTTAGAAGCAACGTTATATCCCGCAACACTGTAGGAACTAGCGTGATTTATTGCCCGCTGTTTATTATCCATATCACAGGCTTTAGTAGTGGCTATCATTTCAATCATGCTCATTCTGTTAAGATCCTTGGTCTTTTTGATAACCGCAACATTCATGTCCTAATTTTTTGGCAGAGAGTTCACCAACTTGTTGTTAATTTCTGAGGTTTGCAGAAACATTCTTGCAGTTCTCATTTCAGTTACAAGAGATATGAACCTTTGAAGTTGGGATTCCAATGTCTCTCCCAAAACATTATTAAACATATTAAACTTTTGTCGCAGCAGATCTGGCGACTTCTCTTCATATCCTCATTTCCCTCATAAACTTCTATCAATGCAGCCCACAATTCCTTAACTGATTGGAGTTCTCTAAACTGAAGGGCAATCTCAGGTGAAAGTGCCATGGTTAGAGTGGAAAGAGCTTTCTCATCTTCTTCAACTTTGCCAAAGTCATCATCATCATATTGAGCAACTGGTTTCACAAGAACCTAGTCTGAACCCTCCCTTTGATAGGTGATCCTTTGAGGTCCCTTCAAAATGCTTTTCCAAATTTTTGAATCTTTCATCTTGGCCTAGTGTTCGAAACGGAATTTCCATTCACTGAACCCCTCATGGGACAATAAACGAGGTATACGAGTGGCAGTTCCCATGATGGAGTTAAGTTCCTGATGAAGTGACGAGTTGGTTGAGTTACTAGTGTTAGTTAATTGGGCCATTTAGTCAAATTAAATTAAGTCCAATTTAAAATCCAAGCTTAAGTCCAAGTTTAAGTATGACAGGCCCAAAACAGTAACTGGGCTAAACAAATCAGACTGGTTGACCGAAATCTAAGGCTTTGACCAATTTTGACCGAAATCACTAAGTGTTGACCAAAAACTTCAAACGTTGACTGAGAACTAACTTGTTGACCAATTCTTTAACCAAGAACTCAAAATGTTGACCGAGAACACAAGAGTTGACCAAAGATTGACCGAGAACCACTCTTGGCCGAGAACTACCAGTTTCCGAGAACAACCAGTCACCGAACACAATACTCAGCCGAGAACAACTAAGAATTCCAGCCGAGAAATAATGTTTTCACACCCAATATTCAACCAGAATGTAACAAACTTCCAAATAAAGTGGGATTTGATTTAATTTCCAAATCAAATCCAATCTTTACCCAAAATATATCAATCTTCTTCTTCGATTAGACTCTCGCCGGGAAACACTTGATAACCACCATAAATAATATTCTCGAATCGTTGATATCACAATAACGCCTGAAAAGGTCTAAGGCTCTGATACCAATTGTAAGTCCCGAATCTGGATCACTACAATTATGATATCAATATAAAAAGTATAGGTGCAGAATACTTATACTTGGTGATTCAAGAACACGAGTTAACAATAAAGAGTAACACGAGATTGCTTCAAAACACACGTATATTAAGAATACGTCGGGTGCTTAAGCACTTACAATACTTGATCACAATAACTAGGAATGAACAACCTTAACCCTATACATGATAACATCTATATATAGGGACACCACCAACCTAGCCGACCCAAACTAACAAAGGCCCACCGAGAACACATAGATGTTCTCGGCTCACATACAAACCCAAAACCCAAGCCCAAACAAAGCAAAACTAAATACAAACTAAGTTCAAACCACATAAAATAGGCCCAACATAGATCTTCGATATATAGATAGATAAAAGATTCAAGATTTATAATCAAGCTAAGCGAGACTAAACGAACTCTTAAAGGTATGTTCTTGAACTTAAAGTTTATGTTTTAATAAACGTTTGGCCTTGAAACTTGAAACTATAATAGATCGGGTCTAAACGAAATGTAAAGTAACGAACTTTATGTTAAAACGAACTAAATGAACCTAAAAACGTGTATTGCTCGCAAAGATAACCCTAGATCCAACTTTAACGTTTCTAGCCATAAAGGTTTGAAATTTATAACCTCCCGGGTCACGTTTCGGGCCGGGAATAGTTAGACGAATGGTTTCGGGTTGAGAACCAACCTATATTAAGGTGTTACAGCTAAGAAACGGGCAGAGCATAGTGGTGAACGGACCCAACAGTTGGTCGGTTACATTACAGCCGAACTACGAGGTTTATTACATCCTGTATTCGTTGCTGCTGTGTGTAAATCGATCACACTGAAAATCGCTCACTTTGTTAACTCGCATACAATGGGCCGAACACATACAGACTCGATCAGATTATAAACCCAGTCGCTTACAAAGAAGCAAATCGACCCCTTAAGACTCGATTACAAGTGGGCATCGATTACATATGATAAATCGCATACAAATACTTAGTGTATATAAACATACACATACTCGCATACACTGATCCTTAGACTCGCTTACAAACACTTAGTGTTATAATGAATATATGTATACAGAACCCGCATACACTGAACTTAAACCCAACAGCTCGATACAAAGCTCTAAATCGCATACAATACTTAGGAAATCTGAGGACCATCGCATACAATATACATATAAACACTCACCTCGATAACAATAAACCCGATTACATTGAGTTCGAAAACAATAAACCCGATTACATTGAATTCGATCACAAAAATCCTGATTACATTGAATTCGATCACAACAAACTCGATTACACCATGATTCGTTTATAATCTGGGTTCGATTACATTGAAACTCGTATACACTACTTACTCTTTACCCTCCAGATCGCATACCCTGTGACTCGAATACAATCGGATTTCGTTTACAAATAGGATTCGATTACATCCCGGATCCGATTGCTTTGACCTGATTACATGTACTTAATCGCATACATGGAGCTCGATCACAGTAAGGACTTGTTTACAAACTTAGTTTGTATACAATAATCTAATGTGAGCATCTAAGTGTGAGTTGGGAATGAAGTCTGACCAAGATACGAGCCTAAAGTACCCACCCACCAGATCAGACTTATGAGTATGGTCCAGTTGCGATCTCTTGGGCCCATATTAGCCAAGACTTGTTTTGGGCCTGGCCCATGTTTTTAATAAACCAAAGACTTATTATGTTTATCTCGTTAGTAAAGCCCGGCAAATATAATGAATCAATAACTTAGTTAGCCCCGGTTAACACCGTTAATCGAGTTAGTTAGTTGAACCCGAATGTATACACATGTAAATACACAATCGCTTGCATGTACCCATAAGATTATACATGGAAATCCACATGCATAAGATGACTCGTATGTCGTATACATACATACATACGTTTATATATATATACCCATACGCACACCTGACGGTATACAAGGAGGGACGAGGGCTCAATAAAGAAAAAAAGAAAAAAAAAGGAATACTAAATAATTAGAAGCCGTATACCTTGGCGTTTATATAAAATAATCTAAGTATAATGTAATCTATTACAATGCCCACAGATTACCCAGACTTAGAACAAATAATGATACGTGTAACTTATACACAGTTAGCAGAGCTCAACTTAAGAAAGGAATAATGATAAAAGGAGAAAGAAACAGGATTCAGGAGACTTTCTAGCCCCATTTCTGTGTTACGTTTTCGGGGCTGTGTGCATACTCGATGTGATTGTTAATACATTTATCCTAAGTAATAAGGGTATGCCTTATGTGATTATGTGAAAGGTAAGAATGATTGCTTGTCGGTGCGTGAACGATCTTCAGATATTGCACGTACTATCAAGTAAAATGCTATGTATGATATATTAATGATATGTATGTATGTTATGAATGAATGTAAGAGATAGCAATGTAAAAAGGGATCGGACCCTAACAATATCTGAGGTAGAAAAGGGACCGAGCCCTTCTAAATCTCGAGGCAGAAAAGGACCGGACCCTAATAATATCTGAGGCAGAAAAAGGGATCGGACCCTAATAATATCTGAGGCAGAATAGAATAAAGTAAAGTAGAATGAATGAAAGTATGTAAGTATGTATGTAATGTATGTTATGTGATTTACAAGAACTCACTCAGCGTAGCTGACTTTTAGTATGCACGCAGGTGAGTAGGATGAGGCAACTCGCTTGAGGGGAACACGTGGCATTGAATAAGAGGCTGGCATCGAAAGACTCGAGACGTTTATCAGTTTACGTTTAATGTTTTGTTTCGTTTGAAAGACAAGTTGTTTGTTTAAGACATGCTTTGAATTGTTATGAAATATTTTATGAAAGTTTTTATATTCCGCGAATGTTTTTATTAACTCTGATGATTAGAACTATGTTAATGAGTAAATCCAACGTCCAAATGTGAGGTACCGGTAATGGGGACTTAAAAGTTGGTATCAGAGCAAAGTTTGAGAGATTTAAACGTCTTACATGCTTAGACTCGAATAGAGAATGAAATATAAGTAAGAAGATGCCAGTTCAAGAATGCCATGTGTCACTCAAGCAAGCTCAGTAAAGGTAAAATGTATGGTTAGATAATAAATGATTATGTTAGCTTAATTGCTAGAGAAAGGATGTGTTAGTAATACAGATAGGATTTCTTGCTTATTTGATTGTTTAACTGTTTGAGATTAGAATCAGCACAAATAGACTCATAAAAGGAAGTGTATAGGACACGGAAAGTAACGTGACCAGCTAATCACAACTGGCCACTGTTATTACCTGTTAGCCTTACTATCCTTGTACTAAATAGTTCCTTGAGTGATGACGTTTGTGTTTTCCCTTTTAGAATGCAATGGCTAGAACGGGAGGTAATGTGGGAGCTGGAGGAATTGTGAGAGCTGGAGGTCGCGGCAGCCTCGTCGTGTCCAACGACCTTCGGCCGAAACAGCTTCCAACACTGGAGATAAAGGAAGCGCATCGGGAAGAGACCCAAACAACAATGAAGGGGTTCAGCTGGATCCCGCAATTCAAGCAGCTATTGTTCAAGCTGTAGCCACTGCTGTGAATAACCTGACTCCCGAAGGAACTGCTCAAAGCCGTGAAAGAACTGTCGAAGGGGCGGGTGATGATGGTAGGAGAAAGGAGGAAGGAGAGAGGGAGGTCTCGAGTGGGGTTAGGTCTGTAAAAGTCGATGACAGGAAAAAGGGCTGAGGTGGGTGCAACTATAAGTCCTTCAAAGGATGTGACCCGCCGAAGCTGACTGGTTTGGGAGACGCAATCGCTACTCTCCAATGGATAGCCACTATGGACAAGGTTATCCGCATTAACGAGTGTCGTCCCGATCAAGCTTTCGGTTATGCTACCTAATCGTTGCTGATGAGGCAATGTACTGGTGGGAGTCGATTGAGCAGAGGAAGAGTCCAGAGGAAATTAAGGCAATGAAGTGGGAGGATCTGAAAGAACTGGTTATGAAGAAATTTTGTGCTGACGCCGAGGTTGAGAGGGTGGAGATGAAGTTCCTGAACTTGAAAACTGGAACGATGACACATCATGAATACACCACAGAGTTCAACCGAATGTCTAGATTGGTACCCGATATGGTTAACATTGAGGCTAAGAGAATCAAGTGCTACGTGAGGGGATTGCCACAGAAGGTCCGCATACTAGTCAAGGCGAATAAACCTGCTACTTTTGACTATGCTGTCGAACTCGCAGAGATGGTTTATGAGGATCTGGCTGCGGATGATGTTGTTGTGGGGGAAAAGAGGAAAGATAAGAAGTGGGTCGCTCCTATTAAACGACCCGGGTACTCAGTTTTGGAACTCAAAGGACAAGAAACAGAAGGTATGGGAGAGAAAGTCGTGCAAGACTTGTGGCAAAGCACACGGTGGAGAGTGTAGATGAGGTAAAGGTTCTAACAATTGTTATAAGTGTGGGAAGAGTCATGCTGGTGAGTGCAAGTTCGGTACGAATGCTTGTTATAAGTGCGGGAAGGTGGGGCATTACGCTCCAGATTGTACTGCAAAGTCTGCATGTTACAAATGCGGTAAGACGGGTCACTTTGCTAGGGAGTGCACTGAGGGTGAAGCTGGAGGGAGCGGAAAGAAGGATGCAGAACCAACCAAGCCAAAGATCAGGGCCTACATGCTGACTCAAGAACAAGCTAAGCAGATTCCAGATGTCGTCACAGGTACGTTTCTAGTAAACGGTATTTCCGCTGCTGTATTATTTGATTCGGGTGCGAACAAAAGTTTCGTAGCCACGCCCTTTAGTAAATTAGCTAAAATGAAATGTTGCCGAGTGTCTGAAACTTTTATAGTAGAAACCGCTAGTGACACTTCGGTTAAAATAATGAAAATGGTTAAGGACTGTAAGGTAGAGTTAGAGGGACATGAGTTCCCTGTTACTTTGTATCTTATGACTTTAGGAGGGTTCGATGTGGTTTTAAGAATGGATTAGTTGTCTGAGTATGAGGCTCAGATAGTGCGTAAGAGTAGAATGATAAGGTTAAAGTCCTTGATGGTAATGCGGTGACGGTTTATGGTGATAAGGAAAGTTCTGGGCTTAATGTTATTTCGATGATAAAATCCGAGGGTTTGTTAAGGAAAGGGTGCGGTGCCTACCTGGCGTATATTGTCAACACTATGGCCGAGACAAAAGAATTGAAAGATGTTCCTATCGTGTGCGACTACCCAGAAGTATTACCTGAGGACCTTCCGGGGTTGCCACCGGAGCGAGAGATAGAGTTTAAGATAAACTTAATACCAGGAGCCCAACCCGTTGCGAAAGTGCCTTACCGTCTAGAGCCGTCCAAGATAAAAGAATTAATGTCCCAACTGCAACAACTCCTCGACAAGGGTTTTATTAGACCAAGTGTTTCCAGATGTCGTCACAGGTACGTTTCTAGTAAACGGTATTTCCGCTTCAGTATTATTTGATTCGGGTGCGAACAAAAGTTTCGTAGCCACACCATTTAGTAAATTATCTAAAATGAAATGTTTCCGAGTGTCTGAAACTTTTATAGTAGAAACCGCTAGTGACACCTCGGTTAAATGAATGAAAATGGTTAAGGACTGTAAGATAGAGTTAGAGGGACATGAGTTCCTTGTTACTTTGTATGTTATGACCTTGGGAGGGTTCGATGTAGTTTTGGGAATGGATTGGTTGTATGAGTATGAAGCTCAGATAGTGTGTAAGAGTAGGATAATAAGGTTAAAGTCATTGGATGGTAGTGCGGTGACGGTTTATGGTAAAATGGAAAGTTTTGGGCTTAATGTCATTTTGATGATAAAAGCCAAGGGTTTGTTAAGGCGAGGGTGCGGTGCCAACCTGGCGTATGTTATTAACGCTACGGCCGAGACAAAAGAAATGAAAGATGTTCTATTGTTCGCGACTACCCAGAAGTATTCCCTGAGGATCTTCCGGGATTGCCACCGGAGCGAGAGATAGAATTTCAGATAGATTTAGTACCAGCAGCCCAACCCATCGCGAAAGCGCCTTACCGTCTAGCACCGTCCGAGATGAAAGAATTGATGTCCCAACTGTAGGAACTCCTCGACAAGATTTTTAATAGACCAAGTGTTTCCCCGTGGGGCGCACCAGTGTTATTCATGAAGAAGGACGGAAGCATGAGAATGTGCATAGATTATCGAGAGTTGAATAAGCTTACGGTAAAGAGTAGATATCCTTTGCCACGGATTGATGATCTGTTTGACCAACTGCAAGGTTCAAGTTGGTTCTCATGAATAGATCTCTGATCAAGCTATCACCAGCTAAATGTGAAAGAGTCAGACATCCCTAAGACAGCGTTTCATACGCGTTATGGACACTACGAGTTTCTTGTAATGTCGTTTGGTCTAACGAATGCTCCCGCAACATTTATGGATATGATAAACAGGGTGTGTCGGCCGATGTTGGATAAGTCAGTTATCGTTTTCATCGACGATATATTGATTTATTCGAAGAGTGAGTCTGATCATACTGAACATCTGAGAGAGGTATTGGAGACTTTGAAGGAAGAAAAGTTGTATGCTAAGTTTTCGAAATGCGCGTTCTGGTTAAGAGAAGTACAATTTCTAGGTCACGTGATAAATCCTGAAGGGATTACCGTGGACCCAGCTAAGATTGAGGCGATTACAAATTGGAAGACTCCACAGAATCCGACTGATATACGAAGTTTCTTAGGGATAGCTGGCTACTATAGTAGATTCATATGTACTGATGCTTCATATCGTGGGTTAGGTTGCGTGTTGATGCAACAAGGTAAAGTAATAACTTACGCGTCCAGACAGTTGAAAGTCTATGAAAGTACTTATCCGACGCATGACTTAGAGCTAGCAGCCGTGGTGCATGCTCTTAAGATATGGAGACATTATTTGTATGGGACTAAGTGTACCATCTACACAAATCATAAGAGTTTAAAGTACTTCTTCGAATAGAAGGAATTAAACATGAGACATAGAAGATGGTTGGAGTTGATTAAAGATTATGACTACGACATTAAATACCATCCTAATAAAGCTAATGTGGTTGCCGACACGTTAAGTCGTAAGAATGAGGAAGTCCTTGCAACAGTAAAGTCATACCAGCTGATTATGAATTCAAGTCTTTTTGAAGAAATCATCAAAGTGCAGTCAGAGGTGTTAGTAGATGAACAGTTAGTGAAGAAATAAAGAATTTACGGCCAGCAAGGTGAGTTAATGGAAAACACACATAATGTTAAGACTAGGTTTGACCGTATGTGGATCCCTCGCCATGGAGATCTTAGAGGTCGAATCTTAGATGTGGCTCAAAAATCTAGATACTCAATCCATCCAGGAGCTACAAAGATGTATCAAGATTTGAAAAGATATTACTGGTGGCCAGGAATGAAAAATGATGTGGTGAATTATGTCAGTAAGTGCTTGACTTGTTTAAAAGTCAAAGCCGAACATCAGAAACCTTATGGGAAAATGCAACCGCTTGAGATACCTGAATGGAAATGGGAACACATCACCATGGATTTCATAACTAAGCTACCTCGTACGGCTAAGCATCACTATACCATCTGGGTGATTGTGGACCATTTGACCAAGAGTGCTCACTTTCTGCCTATACGAGAGGCTATCTCGTCAGAAACGTTGGCAAGCTTGTTCATAAAAGAGGTCGTATCTAAGCATGGAGTACTGTTGTCGATCGTGTCAGATAGAGATACACAGTTTACTTCGAGATTTTGTAACAGGTTCCATGAAGCTATGGGAGCGAGGTTAAACATCAGTACGACGTATCATTCTCAAACAGATGGACAATCTGAAAGGACGATCCAAACCCTTGAGGATATGCTACGTGCTTGTGTTTTAGACTCTGGTGGAAGTTG
Source organism: Bidens hawaiensis (assembly GCF_021521415.1). NCBI lineage: Eukaryota > Viridiplantae > Streptophyta > Magnoliopsida > Asterales > Asteraceae > Bidens > Bidens hawaiensis. Next base: position 35,510 of record NW_027505211.1, read on the forward strand.
GGATGATCATCTGCATCTAGCAGATTTCTCCTATAACAACTGTTACCATTCGAGTATTGGTATGCCACCGTTTGAGATGCTTTATGGTAGACGATGTAGGACTTCCGTATGTTGGGGAGAGATTGGTCAGAAAGAAATGGGAAGTTTAGAAGTGGTTCAAGAGACATCTTCAAAGTTTGATCAGATTAAGGCAAGAATGAAAGCTGCTCAAGATAGACAGAAGTCGTATGCGGATAAGCGGCGATGACCAATAAAGTTTAATATTGGATACAACTTGATGCTTAAGGTCTCGCTTTGGAAAGGGATTATCCGCTTTAGGAAGAGAGGAAAGTTGAGTCCGAGATACATTGGACTGTTTAAGATTATAGATCGCGTGGGTGAAGTAGCTTATAAGCTGGATTTACCCGATGAGTTAGAAGGAATTCATTCAACATTCCATGTTTCTCATCTGAGGAAGTGTCTATCTGATGACACGTCTCACGTGCCATTAATGGACATCGAGGTTGATGAACAGCTGAACTACATTGAGCAACCGATAGAAATTGTTGATCGCAAGGAGAAGCAAATTCGTCACAAGGTTATACCATTGGTGAAGGTAATATGGAAGCATCAAAAAGGATCAGATGCCACCTAGGAAGCTGTGGATGAGATGCGCAAGTTTTACGCTAATCTGTTTAAGTAGTAGTTAGGTTCGGGGACGAAACCTCTTTAAGGAGGGGCGACTTGTAACATCCTAAATATTCTAATATTAAATAAAGAGAGTTGCATTAAATTGTCGTGTGTTAAATAATTAATTAGTATTAAATAAAGAAGAATGATGGACTTGGATAATTAAAAAAAAAGATTAAAGAGTAATTAGCTTTAGGTCCATGGGCTTTAAGGGGTATAAATACTCCCTTAAACCATCCTAAAACCTTAACTCTCATTCCATAATTTCCATAATCTCTACACACACTCCAAGCACACACACACATTACTATAATCGACTGCAAGAGAGAAAGAAAGAATCCGAGACCAAAAATCAAGCCGAATATAGATAGATCTTTGATATATAGATAGATTCAAGATTCAAGATTTATAATCAAGCTAACCGAGACCAAACAAACTCTTAAAGGTATGTTCTTGAACTTAAAGTTTATGTTTTAATAAACGTTTGGCCTTGAAACTATAATAGATCGGGTCTAAACGAAACATAAGATAACGAACTTTATGTTAAAACGAACTTAATGAACCTAAAAACGTGTACGGCTCGCTAAGAAAACCTAAGATCCAACTTTAACGTTTCTAGCCATAAAGGTTTGAACTTTATGGCCTCCCGGGTCACGTTTCGGGCCGGGAATAGTTAGACGAATGGTTTTGGGTTGAGAACCAACCCATATTAAGGTGTTACAGCTAAGAAACGGGCCGAGCATAGTGGAGAACGGACCCAACAGTTGGTCGGTTACATCACAGCCGAACTACGAGCTATATTACATCATGTATTCGCTGTTGCTGTGTGTAAATCGATCACACTGAAACTCGCTCACATTGTTAACTCGCATACAATGGGTCGAAAGCAGCTAGACTCGATCAGATTATAAACCTAGTCGCTTACAAAGAAGCTAATCGATCCCTTAAGACTCGATTACAAGTGGGCATCGATTACATATGATAAATCGAATACAAATACTTATTGTATATAAACATACACATACTCGCATACACTGATCCATAGACTCGCTTACAAACACTTAGTGTTATAATGAATATATGTATACACAACCCGCATACGCTGAACTTAAACCCAACAGCTCGTATACAAGGCTCTAAATCGCATACAATACTTAGGAAATCTGAGGACCATCGCATAGAATATACATATAAACACTCACCTCTTTAACAATAAACCCGATTACATTGAATTCAATAACAATAAACCCGATTACATTGAATTCAATCACAATAATCCCGATTACATTGAATTCAATCACAACAAACTCGATTACACCATGACTCGCTTACAATCTGGGTTCGATTACATTGAAACTCCTATACACTACTTACTCGTTTAACCTCCAGATCGCATACCCTGTGACTCGAATACAATCGGATTTAGTTTACAAATAGGATTCGATTACATCCCAGATCAGATTGCTTTGACCCAATTACATGTACTTAATCGCATACATGGAGCTCGATCACAGTAAGGACTTGTTTACAAGCTTAGATCGTTTACAATAATCTAATGTGTGCATCTAAGTGTGAGCTCGGAATGAAGTCTGACCAAGATACGAGCCTAAGTACCCACCCACCAGATCAGACTTGTGAGTTTGGCCCAGTTGCGAGCTCTTGGGCCCATATTAGCCAAGACTTGTTTTGGGCCTGGCCCATGTTTTTAATAAACCAAAGACTGATTCTGTTTATCTCGTTAGCAAAGCCCTACAAATATAAAGAATCAATATAACTTAGTTAGCCCCGGTTAACACCGTTAATCGAGTTAGTTAGTTGAATCCGAGTGTATACACATGTAAAGACACAATCGCTTACATGTATGCATAAGGTTATACATGGAAATCCACATGCATAAGATGACCCGCATGTCGTATACATACACATATACATTTATATATATAGCCATACGCACACCTGACGGTATACAAGGAGGTACGAGGGCTCAATAAAGAAAGAACGAAAAAAAAAGGAATATACTAAATAATTAGAAGCCGTATACCTTAGGGTTTATATAAAATAATCTAAGTATAATGTAATCTAATACAATGCCCACAGATTACCCAGACTTAGCACAAATATTGATACATGTAACTTGTATACAGTTAGCAGAGCTCAACTAAAGAAAGGAATAACGATAAACGGAGAAAGAAACAGGATTCAAGTGAGTTTCTAGCCCCATTTCTGTGATATGTTTTCGGGGCTGTGTGCATACTCGATGTGATTGTTAATACATTCATCTTAAGTGATAAGTGTATGCCTTATGTGATTATGTGAAAGGTAAGAATGATTGATTGTCGGTGTGTGAACGATCTTCGGATATTGCACGTACTATCAAGTATAATGCTATGTATGACATATGAATGATATGTATGTATGTTATAAATCTTTGTAAGAGATAGCAAGGTAAAAAGGGACCGGACCCTAATAAATCCGAGGTAGAAAAGGGACCGAGCCCTTCCAAATCTCGAGGCAGAAAGGGACCGGACCCTAATAATATCCAAGGCAGAATAGAATAAAGTAGAGTAGAATGAATGAAAGTATGTATGTAATGTATGTTATGTGATTCACTAGAACTCACTCAGCGTTGCTGACTTTTAGTATGCACGCATGTGAATAGGATGAGGCAGCTCGCTTGAGGGGAACAAGTGACATTGAATAAGATGCTGGTATCGGAAGACTCGAGATGTTTATCAGTTTACGTTTAATGTTTTGTTTAGTTTGAAAGACAAGTTGTTTGTTTAAGACAAGCTTTGAATTGTTATGAAAGTTTTTATATTCCGCGAATGTTTTTATTAACTCTGATGATTAGAACTATGTTAATGAGTAAATCCAACGTCCAAATGTGAGGTACGGGTAACGGGGCCTTACATTAATTATAAATAATACCATTTAAAAAAAATCAAATATTAATTTTTAGTACATCTCTATTTTATAAGATTTTCATATCAAATATTTGGTGAGATTAATTTTTAGTTTAGTGAGATGTTATAACCCGTTTAAGGGCTATCTGGGTTTGGTGAGATCCATACTCATGAATTTGGGTCAAATGCATATGCATGAGAAACCTTCATTTACAAATAAAGCAATCCGGTGGCTTGAGAGAATGTAGAGAGCAACCGTAGAGATTATAAATGTTTCGTTTATATATATTTAGGATAAGTGATTTATCAATTAAACTTTTAAAATATAACATTTTAATTTTAAGTAAATTCTAATTTACTAATAAGTTTACATAATTGTATCTAAAATTTATGAAAAACAAATAGATTAACAAAGTAAACAGTTTCCATTGTGTTTTACGTTTCAAGTCATTGTGTTATACGTAGTCACCATTGTGTCTTACGTTTTAGGTCATTGTGTTATATGTATTCACCATTGTGTCTTACGTTTTAGGTCATTATGTTATATGTATTCACCATTGTGTTTTACGTTTCAAGTTATTGTGTAACATGTATTAAGCATTGTGTTTTATGTATTAGATAAAAAGACACAATGGTGTGAGAAAAGACACAATGACGAAAAAAGACACAATGATAAGCGAAAAGACACAATGGTGTGCGAAAGACACAATGACGAAAAAAGACACAATAATAAGCGAAAAGACACAATGGTGTGTGAAAAGACACAATGACGAAAAAAGACACAATGATAAGCGAAAAGACACAATGGTGTGTGAAAAGACACAATGACGAAAAAAGACACAATGATAAGCGAAAAGACACAATGGTGTGCGAAAAGACACAATGATAAGCGAAAAGACACAATGGTGTGCGAAAAGACACAATGACGAAAAAAGACGCAATTGTGTGCGAAAAGACGCAATGGTGTGCGAAAAAAAACAAAATGACGAAAAAAGACACAATGATAAGCGAAAAGACACAATAACGAAAAAAGACACAATGGTGTGCGAAAAGACACAATGACGAAAAAAGACACGATGATAAGCGAAAAGACACAATGGTGTGCGAAAAGACACAATGATATGCGAAAAGACACAATGATAAGCGAAAAGACACAATGGTGTGCGAAAAGACACAATGACGTGATTTTTGTTTTAAATTTTATATAACAAAAATCATATTCATATTAAAGATAAAAAAACGCTTGTTATTATGATGATATTTTTTTTAAAAAAAAATGTCATACGAAAAAGTTATAAACGTTCTAAAATGTTGAGGGTATTAACATATGCCTTGCATGTGGAGAGAGAAAATGCGTACAATTACCTCTATACCCTTTTTCTTTTGGTTCTCACTTGACACATGTCAATTATTTATGGCTTCTCACACTTCTTATTTTTGTTACCTTTTGTAGAACAACTTGACCCTAAATTATTGATATATTATATACATCGTTTTGACCCTAAATTATTGATATGTTATATACATCGTTATAATGCTATGCCAAAATTTCATATTATGTCACTAATTGTCAAAGATCGTAGAGATAGTTTATATTGTTTACTTGAACCGCTATGCTTTTGTTCTTGAGATGATGATGATCGATGTGGACAAAAAAAAAACTATGTTAAGCTTTTAAAAGTGTTCGCGGACCCTATCTGGTTTGTTTAAAAGGCCCCATAAAAAAAATAACCTCGAGGCTCTAGCTAGCTAACAAAAATGGATCAGCCCCAACTGAAAATAATGGTAATTAGTATTTTTTTATTGAACGACAGATAATCTTACGTGTAAACCTATTATTTCGGAGCTATGTTCAAGGTCGATTCCTCAACCGTCATGAGACCATACCCCCTAATACGCAAAAACCGGATGAAATGTGTAAACTCGCCCCCGGTCGGGTTCAAACCCGGGATAAAATCTTAATTTATCTCTTCACCCAAATGTCCATAAAAATAACCCAAATAAAAAATTAAACTTGCATTTCCATTGTGAAGGATAGACCAACTAACCACTTGATCAAATTCACATGACATGGTAATTAGTTAGTTCAACAAAATCTATTATGTATAATACTTTATTATTGTCTTTTTGTTATACTCATCATCTTTTTCGTTGCACTCTTCAAATCTTTGACCAAAGAGTTGTAAATTGCAAAGTGAGTAGTAACTAATTAAAAATCAATAGTGCCTAGCAACAGAAGGTAGATCAGTCGAGGTGTAGCCCATTACTCAAGGTATCTAATCGCTTTTGTGATAAGATATAAGATTACATGTTATTTTTTTAATAATTTTATCAACTCATTTTGTTTCTTCCATGTTTTATTAAAATCTTTTATGATTTATGATTCATCTGTTTTAATTCATATTGTGACATCTTAATTCTTAGGAGTAGGATTGTAGTTTAGTTGAACGGACTGCCTTTTCCACTTTAACCTGTTTTTACTGATCCATAATTTCATATGAACCAGGTATGTTGTTTTAATGAAGCCATTTTTTTGTCCACACCACCGTCGGTGTTCATATCTATGTAGTTATTATTCTTGTATAACACCCATTATGATGGTCTAAAGTAGTGTATAAAAATACAATTACTATTATAAAGTTAAACCTTAAAAGCAGGAATAAACGGATGGAATATATATATATATATATATGTATGTTTGTATAAATGAAATATAAAAGTAAAAGTATGATTTGGTAAAGAAGTCTAGAAAGAAGATTGAAGTGGGGTTTAAGGTTGTGTGTCTGTAGTGGTAATGGAGGGGACCAAAGGCACGTGAAATATGTACTACAATTGGTCCACCAACATTCTATTCCCGATCTAATACATCACAACCAGCCACGTGTCTCTGTCTCTTGGCTCCACCAAAGCTCATCTCACGTGCTCAAAGTCAATGCCTTGGCTTCTCACATATCCATAGGCCGGCCGTCCGGTCTTTTTTTTAGGTTTCTTTACTTTTACTATGGAGAAAAAAAGTAGAAAAATTACTAAGCAGACCATTTGACCATCCAAGTTTACAAGTAGTAGTATTGAACTCTCGCGTTGTTACGGTTGAACCACTAAACTGTTTCGCTTATTTCTCCTTTGTTCAACCACACAATGACCGTCTATAATATTTTCATCTTTCGTCGTAGCCGATGGCTATGTCATGTTGTGGTGGTGAGCAACAATTCCGGGCGTCATCAAATACGCCATCGGTTGTTTACCGGGACATGTATCATAAGTGGTGTTGTTCACTTGAAATAATAGAAAAGAAAATTAAAAGTAGAAGTAACAATCTTTTCTCTTTCTTATTTAATATATTGTTATTTAATGAAGTTCTAACTACCTTAATGTGGTCAATGACCATTCTTGTAGAGATGGGTGGTGAAATGATCTAATCCGTAAATTTCCCGAGAAAATTTCCTGCAACAGTCATTTTGAACAATTGTTTTTTATTTCTAACCATGATTACAAAAAAAAAAAAAAAAATCCTTAAATTGACCATTCAAGAACCTTTGAACGATGGTTCTTGACCTGCCATCGGCGATTTGCTTCTATCATCAGAAAAAACTCGTGGGCTGGTAAGATCGCACCATCTGTACATATCTTCTACCAACTGATGGAACCCTTATGCCAATGTAATAACTCGGACTTTTCAAAAACTGTACCTTTATTAAAACCAGACCCATTTCAATGTTCGCGAAATTTTACCACATTTATTGAGTAATTTAACTATTATTATATTATTATTTAATTAATTATATATTATAAAAAATAATAATAATAACTTTCTTAACTTGGCAAAAACCACCCAAAACCAAACTTTAACCTATTTATGTTTCCACTTTCAATCTCCAGGGACTATAGTGCAAATTATATATTATAATATTATCCCAACCCACCAAACCTGGATCCAGACCCGTTACCCTACCCAAACTCAAACCCAATTTCGTTTTTTTGAACCCGATTAACAAATGGAATTACTTGGACCTACATTCTCGCATCCATTATAGAAATTGAATAAGTGGTTGTGTTATACATTTCAATATCGGCTAAACCGACAGTTTAATTAAGTTAACTTGACCTCAATGATTGGTTTTACCATTTTAACCTAACCGACCCTTTTGTGGACGTGATATACAAGCTAGAGGTGTATATAACCCAATTAAACTTACAGACTCAATCTTTATAACCTCACAGACGTAACCCCTAATGTTAATTCGAGTTTTATAACCTACAAGTGATCCCCCTCGTCCCCTTTTGCGCCGACTCTGTTTGATTAGTTTGTACCCGTCTGGTCATTAATCAAGGTAATTGAATACATGTTTGGAATCATGATAGGATGTTGATCAAACTCCATATAATCTTTTGGTTTAATTATAACAGAATTAACCAAATTGATTTGGTTAGGGTTTATATGCAATTGGTTGTTTTCTGTTGGTGTTTTTAAATAATGGAAACAAGTTTGTAAATGCACGTCGATGTAGCCTAGCTGATTTAACACCTTGATTAGCGGGGCGGAGGTCGCGTGTTCGACCCCTGCACCCGATATTTTTGGATTTATTTTGTTATTATTTCCTTTTAAGTAATTAAAACTTATGTTAATAACAATAGTAACTAAATAAGATTATTTTAATAAAAACTAACATTATAATACTCGTTTAACTCTCGTTTTCGTTCTCGTATATTCATAAAGTCATATACTCATAGAATAATAACCAACTTTCAAAAGTTTTCCAATTAGGTCACTCATGTATATTTTTCTCAAATCGGGTCACAAATCTTCAAATCTAATATCACCGATTATTTTGTTTGTTAAGAAAGCAATGAAGGATAAGATGTAGGTGTCGGAATTTGCAATATATGTAGTTATATTTTTAAAAAATTAAAAAACGTTAATTATATTAAAATTCAAAAATAAAAAATAGAGTCCACGTCGCCACTCAACGTCAACATAAAAAAAAGATAAAAAGGTTTCCTATGTGAAACAAAAAAATAAAAACGTTAAAAAACATGTTAAAACTGTTAATTTATAAAATATGAAAGTTGAGTGACCTAATTGGAACAATTTTTAAAGTTGAGTGACCTAATTGGAACACTTTTGAAACTTGGTTACTATTCTATGAAATTTCCCCTTCTAAATATCAGAGTGAATTAAAACTTTTCCGGAATGAATAAAACTTTCAATAAACATTTCATAACATTTCAAAAACTTGTCTTAAACAAACATCTTTGTCTTTCATGTTAAAACATCATTCATGAACATATCAAAATTCTTCGAACGCCAGCTTCTTATTCTTCTGCCATGTGCCCTCCTCAAGCCAGCTGTCTCATTCTACTCACCTGCTTGCATACTAAAAGTCAGCTACGCTGAGTGAGTTCAAGTTAATCAGGCAACATACATTCATACATTTACTTTTATATACGCATCCAAAGATACATATTATATACTTTACATGTTACCTTTCTTTCATTCGTACATATATACCTTCTTTCTTTCTTTCATACTTTCGTACATTCATTCATATATTCTTTCATACCATCACACTTTCATACTTTTATAATACATGCATAACTATCTTTACCATCTCAGATATTTGTAGGGTCTGTTCCCTTTCTTCTCTATCTCAGTTATTATTAGGGTCTGATCCATTTATTCTCTATATCAAATATTATTAGGGTTTGGTCCCTTCTTTTCTAACAACCATACCTACGCTTCTTTATACGTACATTCTATTATATACATTCATATATATATATATATTCTTACTCATTCATATATCATTCATGCATTTTATGTAAGACACACCTTTCCTGGCAATACGTGCAATATCCGAAGATCATTCACGTACCGACAAGCATACCTATCACATCTATCATTAGGACATACACTTACCACTTAAGGTAAGTGTATTAACATTAACATTGAGTATGCACATAGCCTCAAAAACATAACAAGGAAATAGGGATATAAACTCACATGCGTCCTGTTACGTTCACCGTTAATGGTTATTCCTTTTTTTTAACTGGGCACGGCTAACTGTATAACCATTACACATATCAATTAACTATCACTAACTATATCGTATATCTAGTTTATTATAACCCTCAACGAACGGGGATCCGGGGGCAGCGGGGTTCTAGGGGCGGCAGCCCCTAGTGGGGTCCATGGGGCAGAGCCCCTGGCTAGGGTTAAGCTGTCAGGTCAGCTTGGAAATAAATTATTTTCATTAACTGTTCTTAACAAAATTTCCATTAGAAAAAAATGTTTTATTGTTAACTCATTAACCACTTAAGGTATCTTTCATCAATTAATAAATTTCAAGGGCTTCTATATAGTTAAACCATTTAGATGGAAGCCGGTTCCACGACTTTAGTGGAAATGATGATCCCGCTCCCCCTGAAAGTATCAACTACCTGAGGCTAAGGCGGATTTGTCAACGGCTGCGCTGCTGGCAATGATTAGAATAGCTATGTTGCTCAAACCTACCGGCGCCTTTTTTTAATAGAATGAAGTTCCCGAATAGAAAAAAGAAGGATATCTGGTTTCAAACTAGATATAGATGTCCGGGAAGTGCTTCCTTGCATTAAAGCACATTCCGGGAGTGAAAGGTCATAGGGCTCATAGACATTATCTTTTTCTTATCTTTCCTTTATGGGGATCATAGATCTCTCTTTTCAAAGTTGGCAAAGTGAGAACGCTGGTTCCGCAATAACCAAGTCAATCCAATCCTCAAGGGGAGAGGGGCCCGTATCCTGGGACTTAACTTAAGGATTTAGGGATCCCTCAAAGGACCGGGTTCAGGCTCAACCAAGTCTTTGTCCACCCTTTCTCGAACCAGATCCATGCCTTGGGCTTGTGTCCCAGCTTCGGTAGGAGTCCAAATAGCATTATCCATTTCTAATTCCGAATTCTCATCCATAGGTGGAAATTCTAAGTCCAGGGACCTTTCTGTCATTCTTTCAATCTTGATTCATTATCCAGTTCGTTAACGAAGGAGGCTCCTTCGTTATTTCTTAACGAATGGACTACTATAACGAATTGGCCTTTATAACGAATGGACTCATTCGTCTGGTCTGGCTAACGAATGAACTCTATAATGACTGGCCTTAACGAATGGGGTTAGTTCGTCATTCTTTCCTTAACGAATTGACATAACGAATTGCTTAACGAATGAAGCTCATTCGTTATCGCTCCGTAACAAATTAGGGTTAGGTCAGAGAATGTCAGAAACATTCTCTGACATGCTTAACCTCGTACGCCGCCTTTCCGGCGCCGTCTTTTCGTTATCACCATGCTGGAAAAACGGGCAGTGGCCAGAAAAACGTATTTCGCACCGTTTTCACTGTTTTTCGTCCCGTTCAATCCAGATCCGGCTAGGGTGACCCCTAATCTTGTATTTTAATCGGTTCATATCTGATTCTATCTGGAACTCATGACTTAACGATTTAGGGTGTCGGTTCATCGTTTCGCGACTAGATCTAGCGTGTTTGTATCTATGTAATATCATAACATTATTACCTCGGATCGATGCTCGGGTTTTCTTGGTTATTTCGACTTCGAGAGAGAAAATAGAGAGAGAGAGAGAGAGAGAGCTTAAGTGTGTGTTTTGAGTGGTGTATGAAATGTTTTAGATTGAATAAATTAATGGTTAATTATGGTATTTATATCATGGGTCATGGGCTTAAGCCCATGGTCTATCTTCCTTTCTTATTAACCCAAGTCCATTACCCATATTTATTTTAACCCAAAACAAGCCCAACTCTTAACTAATAACAATTAATATTATTATTTTATTAACCAAACGGAAAGCGGGATGTTACAGTTTTTCTCATGTTTTCATATATATGTACGTAAAGGTGTGTGTGTGTGTGTGTATATATATATTATAACATAGAAACTGAAGTTTTAATAGATATATAAATCAAGTAAACTAATTTTATAAAATATTTATTAAGTTATGTTTTTATAAACTACAATAACTGTTTTATATAATAAATCTTGATATACGATATTAAAATTATTATAATATTGTTTAACTAGTGTTAATAATAGAGCTTTACTTAGAGTATCCGTTGCTCTCATTTCTCTTTAGGCTTTAACATTCGTGTGTGACTTTCCCGCATTCTCATTATCTTAATCACCTTTGTTAGTCTTTGAAGTGAGTACCACATTCCCCGTATTTTACTCGTTTTTCAACGTTTTAGGGACATATGCATAAATTATATTTCATATACATACTTATACACAGAACTGCAACTATTGTCTTATGTGCTAAAAAATTTTATACCATACTTGTTATGTGCTTAGTTTCTTACGTGAACTGTATTCGGAGAGGTCTAACATAATCTCAGAATAGTATGATCATACGCTAGTCGTTATAGCCTTTGAGCTTCTCGACATCTCTGTTATACTTGCTCATTTGGTTAATTTTTATTCTCATATGACTTGTTGCAATTACTTATTTTTATATATATTATATGTACATCTAAACTGGTGTGTTGCTCACTCAACCTTGTGTTGACAAAACTATTTTATTTTCAACGTATATGCAGGTCCTCGTGTGATGTGAAGTAAGTGAAGTTAGAAGATCACTTAAGGATTTAAGCTATAAGGAATTAAATGAGACAATATTACTTATGATTTTTCATTATTTGATGCACTTTTGTTTTGTTTGGATATTGTATTGATTTTTGTTTTATTTGAAATTTATTTAATACATATTGAAACATATAATGCTACATGATAATAACCTTGAGATGTGACAATCAGTTCGCGTCCCAGCATTTCCGCCGTAGGTTAAGGTGTGACAAATTAGTATCAAACCCTCTAATTCATATAAAGTATATAGATTTAATAAACTATTATTATTTAGTATTTCATTAACAAGTTTTAAAAAGACCATTTATTTTAAATTATGTTGCGTTATAAAAACTAAATTATATATCTCAGATAAAATTCGAAAGAGAGCGAATTTTTGGTCACGTACCCCTGTTATAAAAATGCAAGTTGAAAGTATTTTTAGTTTTATTAGATTTTTTAATCTTACTAGTCTATTAAAGCAACACAATGTGTATACATGACATCATTATATGGTGTTCATCTAGATGTCACTTAGATGTCATATCACATATTTCTTTTCTTATTAATGTCAAATCACCCCCTAACTACTATATAAACCTTAACATTGCAAACCCTCTAATTCATTTTCATTTCTCTCTCTTACTCTTGCGGTTTAGCCATTTTTGTCAACCTTTTCTTCCATATTTCTAGTAAAGTATTTATTCTACGCTAATGGTCGATTTTCTTGTATTATTTGCTATTCTCATTGTCATTTCATATTCTTTGCACTTTGTTGTTTGAATTATTTTTAATTGTAATTTTATTTCCTATTATCTATTTATGTTCTTCATCAAACTCCAAGATTCAATGGGCATGTTGAAGTTTTTGAGGTATACGAAAATATGGTTGATTTATTTCATTATCGGAATTATTCTCTTTATTATTCCGGTTACATCCATTGTTAACTCTTACTAAATTGATTTTTAATAATTCTGTATATATAACATTAATTGATATTTAATAATTTCAGTTTCTAGTGGCCCAATTTGGTAGATTGGCTAATTTCCTGGAAGGAGTATTTGATGGAAAATAGGTTGATTGTGTTTGTTGTCACACCACAATCTAAGGAGAAAATATAGGGGCATGTGCTGATTGCTCACAACTCTCAAGGTACCATCATACAATATTACAGGTGACAATATCTATTAAATTTAATTAAATATTCAAATAAATTTAAACAATACAAAGTACAAAATTTACAAATAAGGCGACAAGATAATTAATAATTCTAAATTTAATTAAGTCTTGATTAAAATTCTTCTAACTTAATTCTTTATCAACTTGCATTAAATTCCCACGATAACCTGCACATGCGTATACAAATAAATTTTGTCAACAACACATGTTGAGCGAGTAAAACACTATATTTTGACACTACAATAATAATATATAAGAGAAAACGTAAATTGTTCATGTGAGATAAACAATTAAGCCATAACATATAAACAATTCACACAAATAATAAAGAAAAGGCTAAAACCATTGCCATGCGAATCGGACATTGGTTACCAAAGATGGGTTGTTGGTGAAACGGTTGTCATGCGATTGGACGCCGGCCACTACGACGGTCGTATGATCATACTATAAATTGATGGACCTCTCCGAATGCGGTAAAATAAAGCAAGTAAGCAAATAACAAGTTAGGCATAAACTGATATATACACAAGACTTAATAGTTGCAGTTGAATACTATATAATGGGTAAATAGATAACGTACGCATATGTCCCCAAAAGATTTAAAATAAGTAAAAAAAGGGGGAGTGAAATACTCACATTAGCGGATAAACCGAAGACCAAAAGATGGTGTGAGAAAGTTAAATCCTTCAGGATATAACGACAAAGATTACTAGTTAAACAATATAATATTATGGGTTAATAATAAATGAGATAAAACGTATAGTGAATTTAGGATTTCAATGATTTGAGTTATGTTTGGGATTGTAATATTATTGATTGAGCGAACAATTTCTATCAATATTTTTATTATTATTTTCTATTGTGAAAACATCATTAATCAACCTATTTATTTATTTTGTTATTATTCTTATTATTTGTAAAATCACTTTTATTTATTAAGATTTAAGATTAATTAATATAATTTAAGTATATACATAAAATGTACTTATAAATAAAATACAATTATATTTATTTACACAATTATCCTTAATATGAAAACTTATTATAATATTAAATCTAAGCATTTATCCTTGAATAGTACCGAACCTTTGATTAATAAGATTGTTAAAAACACATTTAATATAATTATTATGATTTTAGTTGTTAATACCCTTATTTTATAATCACGTTATATATATATATGGTTCCAACAAAGATAAAAAGTGTTACGACCGTGATTTCCGCTCAAGAGTGTCGGTTATGTAAAAATAATGTTTTTTAATATTTATATTAACTATAATGATTATATATATATATATATTAACAACACCAAACTAAAAAAAACTAAACCAAAACCAGGCCGGGGGAGGGTCGTACCCGCGCCCCGGCAGGTTCAAGAGACCAGACAACAACAACACCAGCCAACTGGCTGTAGTGTTGTTTGATTTAAGGACAAAAATAGTTAATTTAAAACCATTATGGCTTGTAACAACTCGGAATTTTAAAAATTCATAATTTTAGTAAAACCAACCATTTCGATGTTCGAGAAATTTAACGCATTTATCGAGTAAATTAACTATTATTATATTATTATTTAACTAATTATATTAAACTATTAAACTTTGGCAATTTTAACCCAAACATAAACTGTTACCCCTTTTTGTTTCCCTCTTCATAATCCAAGGACTAAAATGCAATATATGTTTATTATAACCCATTAACCCTCCTAACCCGTTTCCTCGAGACCCAACCCGTTAACCCAAATCGTTTTCACAAACCCAATTGTAATTGGGTTTTACTTGGACCTTATTTCACGTCATATACATGGAAATTGAACATTATTCATATTGTACATGCCATCCGCGGCCTAACCGACTATCTAATTGAGTTAACACGATTTCGTTGATTCGTTATACCAAGTTTAGCTATGCCGACCCTAAACCTAATGTGAAATACATATAAACGATTGTAATAATTCAATTAGACTTGCAGATATAATCCTCTAACCCTCGTTGTTCTTAACCCTATGCTTAATCACGTTATATTCCTCTGTGGACCGTGTTCTTGATCTTGTCTAGGCAGAATACTATTACGTCGATTAATCCTCATTTAAACATCAATAAAGGTAATTAACTATACTGATTAACTCGTTTTTGTGCTAGGATCATTAACCCTATGATTAATTGATCGTTTATGATCGGGATTAAACGATTGATTAAGCTAGGGTTCATAGTCACTTTGGGTTCATGTCTGTGTGTTTATATTGAGGCGATTATGGTTATAACATGAGTTAGCCACCAGCCAACTGGGCTGGTGGCATTGTGGCTAAACCATTTGAACGCTGGGAGCGCGGGTTCGACCCCCCAGCCCGCTTTTTAGTGTTTTTTGTATTAATCCATATAAACAATTTTATTAACATATTTAATTATTTAAACTAGATTACAAATATTATAAATACGTTATTAATCAGTATATTTATAAAACAAACATTCTAACATATTATGTTTCCAAATCTTTGTTAAAATCATATATATATATATATATATATATATATATATATTTATGTATATATGCATGTATATATACTATTATTAAAATATTGAAAAAGGTTGTTTATTTAAAATATATAATTAAAATATACATTATACCTTATTAATTATTTAAGTTTAAGTATTTTATAAAAGATCATATTTTATATATTATTATTTATCCTTTATTATTTACAATATTTACTTATATTGAAACATTTACTAATAGTGAAAAATATATAAATACGTTAAAAATATTTTAGTTATTCAAAAACAAATCCTTATATTGTTTAGTACAATTTTAATAAAAATAATATTTATAATTATAAAAAGGATTTATTGCTAATTATATTTTATTAATTTTTATAAAAATAGTCTTTAAAGTAAATTATTTAAAAACTCTCAATCTTGAGTCATTATTAATATATTGTCCATTTATTGATCCGTAGTATTTCCTTCGATTATTAATATTTATGGTTTTTCCGTTGATTAATCTCATCGAGCGCGACACTTGTTGCTACCGTTTATTACCTCATTTATTTTCCCTCGCTTATTGCTAAGGTGAGTATCTCACTCCCCTCTTTTACTTATTTTATCTTTTCGGGACATATACGTAGCTATCTATTTTTATATTATATTGTATTAAACCGCAACTGTTTATCCCTGTGTGTATATCAGTTTGCCTAACTTGCTATTTGCTTACTTGCTTTATTTGAACACGTTTTAGAGAAGTTCCTCATTTATAGTATGATCATACGACTATCGTTGACAACCGATGTCCATTTTTATGGCAACGGTTTAGTCCTAGCTTGGTAACCAATGTCCATTTATATGGAATTGGTTGAGCCCTATCTTTATGGTTTGATTGATTGTTTATGTACTATGGCTTAACTGTTTATCTCACAGAAACAGTTTGCTCTTTTATTTATTATTATTATTATTATTATTATAGTGTCTTAAATCTGGTGTTGTACTCACTCAACCTAGTATTGACAAAACTATTGTATTTTTAATGCATATGCAGGTTATTGTGTGATGTGATTCTCAGGTTGTTTGAAGACACTTAGGATTTCATGTTAGAGAGAAGAAACAAGAATTTAAATTTTATTTTGTCTTTACTTATTTTATTGATAGACTGTGTATTGTGGTACTTGAAAATGGTTGGATTATTTAATTTGAAATAATAAATATTATAACTTTAATTATTGCATGATAGTACCTTGAGAGCTGTCACACCCCAGACCACGGCCTAGGCGTATGACACATATGTTGGTACCACATTTGTAACTAAATCAGAATTAGCGGATTAAAGCGGAAAATATGTTGCGTGGATTAAAATATAATTTTTAAATTACAAAAGATGGGATTATAAAATACTCGTTTAATGTTTTACAAAATATTATTTGTTCATACAAACCACCATTTTATATTTTAAAGTTTTATCAAAAGATTTGAGCCATCAGATCATCTACCATCACTTCGTCCTTCCAAGCTTCTAACCTTCGTTACCTGTATAATGTTTAGAAAACACGTCAGCAACACATGCTGGTGAATACGCTGACTCATAAAATATTTTTCTTTAGTTGATTACCCCTCGAGACATAACTTAGGTACGACCCATCATGGCTTAGGAATAATCAAGCTTTAAAACAAAACACAATTATAAATTCAAGCTCACACAAGACACCCCAGCAAACACCAAACACCGTAGCGTTCGACATTACTTAGGTACCATACGTATACACATGATCACCTTCACTCGGACGTAACTTAGGTCCGGCCCATCATGGCAGAGGAAAATGACCAGGTGTGGCATGGTGTGCCCACCGACCTTTTACCACATATGTAAGGATCCAAACAAACGTACACGACAACCTGAGGGTTAGCGATTACTTTTGTTTATAATGTTTTAGAGATACGTAATCTCATGTAATCATTTATTTGTTTGACACGTTTCAATACAAGTTTATAGAGTTGGGCGTATTCACCTTTTCAAAGGATCAGCTTCAATAAACTGATCAGTTCTTTCTTTCTTTGCTATCTCGCACCTATAGTACGAGTATAACCTTTTATTAATACCAGATCTTTAATCTGGCTTAAGACCTTTAGTCTCTTTTTAAAATCTTTACCTCGATTATAATTTCTTTTATGAACCTTTAGCTCAAATCATCTTTCTTTATTTAAACATTTAGTTTAAAATATACTTTCTTTTCTTTTAAAAGTTAAACCTTTAGTTTCACTTATTTACTTTTCTTAAACACTATGTTTCTTCTTCTTTAAGAAACGTATACTTTAATCATTTATTTATTATTATTAAGAACACTCAAATAATAATAGTAATAACAAAGATATATCATATCATATATTTCTTATTCAAATTTCCTTTGTTATATTTTCTTTATTTCACTTTCGAGGTATCAAGTATATCCTCCACTTAGGGTTTTAAGCCTTTTTAATATTTTATTATTATTTTAATCGGGCACTACGCCTACCTTGGTTGGCTTAACAAACCCTAGGAACTTGGGTAGCACTTCGACGTCACTTGTTTACTCGAGCGTCTTTGATCAACACACCCTTGGCATGCAAATCGAGGCACAACAAATCTTCACAACACGTCAACACGCTTGTCGAGGCGGGTCGTCTGGTCGTCTTGGAATGGCTTTTCCTTCAATATAACATCGTCGGTACTTCGATATATTGTTGGTTTAATGACACGAAACACGAGGAAATGGAGCACGAAAATTGAGAAGGCTTGGCACGTTCATCGAGGCAGTGAGAGAGTGAGATATCTAGAGAGAAAGTGAGTTGTGAACTTGGTGTGTGGAAAATGAGAGGCTGGATATCCCTTTATATAGGATGATCAACAAACCCATCGCGATACGCGATGGCTTGATTAGTACCTGGTGTGGGTGTGCACAACTTGTAAAATAGTAAAGAGATTGGAGGTTTAGCTTTCGCACAAGATCGTGTTTTAAATTTATAATAGTGATTTCTAATAAGACTAAACACACACAAAATAGGAAAGTGTACCTATCGTATATGTAGAATAGTATTGGTAAGAACCAAGTATTGATCCGTGAACACAAATGTTTCTAATAATGAACCTTCCTTTTAATTCAATCGGAGAGTTTTAATCATTTTGGGGTTGATTTTTAACTTTTTATAAATTAGAAATACTTATATATATAATATATAGGTGACAAGAAGAGAAATTCTAAATGAGTGTTTCAAATATATGAAGGTTACCATCTACGATCAAGAATCCACTCCATTTATCCTTGATGATTATAAAGTAAACATGTGATAAACTTGCCGTAATGATATATGATAGAATAGCCCCTCATTTCTAAGTGAACATATTCTATGACATAAAAGAAAGTAGCATGCGCATTTTAAAGTCGACCATTTCCTAATGTAAAGCCCCATTACCGGTGCCCTACATTGGACGTTGAATTTACTCATAAACACAGTTTTACTAATCAGAGTTAATTAAAACATTCGCGGAATATTAAAACTCAAATAAAACATTACATAATAATTCATAAACATGTCTTAAATAAACATCTTGTCTTTCAAATCAAACATTAAACATAAAACATCTTGAGTCCTCAGATGCCAGACCCTTATTCTTCTGCCATGTGCCCCTGCTCAAGCCAGCTGTCTCATTCTACTCACCTGCGTGCATAATAAAAGTCAGCTATGCTGAGTGAGTTCTAGTTAATCATATATCATACCATACATATACTTACCTTCAATTATGCATCCGAAGACACATAATAATTACTTACTAATTTACCTTCATTACATAATTTTATACATACAATCATACTTTATTACTTTCATACTCTATAGTTACTGTCCTTTTCTATCTCAGATATTATTAGGGTCTGATCCCTTCATTTTCTATCTCAGATATTATTAGGGCCTGATCCCTCTGTCCTTGTCTATCTCAGATATTATTAGGGTCTGATCCCTTTCTTCTATATCTAAGATATTATTAGGGTCTGATCCCTTTTTACTTCCCTATCTAAGATACTATTAGGGTCTGATCTCTTTCTTCTCTATCTTAGATATTATTAGGGTCTAATCCCTCTTTCTTCATCTTCGTGCATACTATCTTTATATACCCATAACATACATATACTTTCTTTAATCGTTCATACATATTCATACGTTGTACATATATCTATCATTCACAATCATATACATACCTCCCTTGTTAATACGTGCAATATCCGAAGATCGTTCACGTACCGACAAGCTTTCATTCACATTCAAGATATAAATATATAACATATAAATCATACATGGCATACACTTACCACTTAAGGTAAGTGTATTAACTATCACATCGATTATGCACATATCCCCGAAAACATAACAAGGAAATGGGGCTAGAAACTCACCTGAACACGGTTACGTTAACCGTTAATTGTTATTCCTTTCTTGAGCTGTGCATGGCTAACGGTATAACAATTACATGTATCAATTAACTATCGCCATCTAAATTGTGTTTCTAGTTCAATTATAACCCACAACGAACGGTCACACCCCGTCAAAACGGAAATGCAGGCGCGTGACGTCATGTATACCGTAAGCATATGATTATCACAAACATAATATTATTAGGATGCCATAAGTAGAAAATTTTACAAAACAACCTGTTTTTAAACATTAAACATTAAAATAGGATTTTCCGATTACTACAAAAAATACATCCCATTAGGTTATACGCGCTAACCTTTTCAAAAGCGGCATCCTAACAAAGCAACCTTTGGTCTCAAAATGTGGTGATCCATCTTTAGCTAATTACCCTGAAAAACATACTAGAAAACGTCAACACTAGGTTGGTAAGTTCACAGGTTTATGTAATTCGATACAAAATTAGTTTCTTGAAAAACTTGTATATGAGTAGCATTTTCTTAAAAATATTGTATAAAAAATAACAACTAATGCAATAGTTTTCTAAATCTTGTGTATAACTAAGCAAACATTTTACTTGTAACTCGTGTGTGTAATTACGAGGAATTAATAAAGCTACTAATAGTGTTCCATCATAAGTCCGCAAAGAGGAAAACATTATTAGCCAAACTAAAACATCTTTGGTTTTCGTCTTGTGGCGCAGTTCGTGTGGTCTTGTTAAACCCAAGACATCTTGTGGCGCAATTCTTGTGGTCTTGTTAAACCCAAGACATCTTGTGGCGCAAATCTTGTGTTTGTATAAAACTTAGTAATATTGTATAAAACTTAGTTACATTATGTTTATAGGATCAAATGGTCTTGTGATTGTATAAAAACATGTTTTAGTATGTTTCTCCCCCGGAGTTATAAAAGCAGTAAAAACCGTAAAAGGGGGCAGTGAACTCACCTGGAAATTTTGTTCTGGTGGCCTAAAGAATTAGTTAAGCCCGGTTCTTGCGTTGTCCTAAACATGTAAGGACGATTAGAATCTAATTATTATCTCACGGGCTGGTTTATGCCAGTTGTTCACCCAACTTTGTAATATTTGTTTCATTCTTATGTGGTGTTACGACCGTTAATTTTGACGACACATTGGTGATGTATTATAGTATACTTTGAGAACAAATATGTATATGGTTCATGTTAAGAATAAAACATATAGTCTCTGTCTCCTAATAATTGTTGTCACTTTCGTTAACTTTTCATTTATTTGAACTCAACGATTTGGTTGCAAAATAAAATATATATTTATATTTGTTTTATTGACAATATTCTTACCACTATTATTTCCAAAGAACATAATATGATTATACTTTCATCTAAGACCCATCACCATCTAATTCATTTAAAATCCATATCTTTACAATAGCAATAAAAATAATATTTTATTGTTAGCATTAGCCATCTCTTACTCTTTGAGAGTGATGGTGGTATATGACTCGGTTTAATAGTTTTAAATAACTTACTTTGTTGATTTATCTTTAACTTTAAGTTCTTTTAACAGTTATTATTTTAATGTTAAAAAAATAATAGATGTTTGCATGAAAATGGAATGCTTCATGAATTCTTTGTGTATATTTTCCATTTTAAAATGACAGCTCGTTTAATAACATGGCAATACCTCAAACATTTGGTTAATAACATATTTTCAAACAAGTATTCTTTTCGGTGTAAACCAACTAATCATATAGAATGAGTTAAGTTTAGTTATGATGCTAGCATAAATTATTAACAAGTGTTTTCGTTACCTTCTTTCTTTATTTCTTTTTCTATTTTTTTCTATTTTTTTTTTGTCTTGTTTTTTTCTTTCTTTCTTACTAGCAACTAATATTATTAACATAACTTCATCTCTTCTTGTATACAAACAGATTAAATATGTTGGAACTTACTTTTAGCGTTTCTTTAACATCTGTAGCAAACATTCATAATGTAAGTTTACGTATATATCTTTAGTATTCTTTTAATACGTTAAAATTTAGATGTTCATGGGTGATTCTTCTAGCATAAACCCAATTTACATAAATAGAAAGAGAAGCTTAAGAAGGTTTAGCTCACCAAGCAATATGGATTTACGTTTAGGGAATATATAAGACGATAAGGAGCTTGTGCTAGCTAGTTCCACTTCTTGATGCTCGGTCTGAAAGCTCAAAACTCCAAATCCTTGTTTTTGATTGAAAAGCGATACCAGGTTCGATGCGATCCGTTTATGGAAAGAAGTCTTCGAGTGTTTCGGACCAGGTTCGGTCTAATATTGGACCCTAGAGGTTGCTGGGGTTGGTTTCGGAGCCATAACTGAGTGAGGATGAAGGTGGTAGGAGAGTTGGCCGGTTGCGGTGAGTGCGACGAAAGGTGTGTACCGGTGGCGGTTGGTGACTGTGACAAAAGTATGAGGGTGGTGTTGGGTGTCGAGTAACTGTTAAGGGTGGTGTTTATGGTGGTCACTTGAGCCGAGAGAGATAGAGGGTGAAAGTGTATGTTTGTTTCGTTGTTGTATTCCTTCTTGCATACACACAATTATATACGAAAGTTTAGGTAGGATGTTTTTTTTTATATTATAATGAAGCATGGCTGTTGAGTGTTCAGTGAGTGAAATGGAAGAGAAGGATGTCGATGGGTTTGGGTGAGGTGACTGCCGAAAACAAGGGAAATTGTAGGGTAATGGATGATGCATGGTAATGATAGGGTATGGTGTATGGATCTTGCTTTTGACCAAAATCTAGAGTTTGTGGTGGATTGTATGTTCTTTTGAATTTCAATATAATTATGGTGTTTGTGTGTTTGAAAATTGGCTATGAAGCCGAGGATTCGAAGATTAGAATTATAAAATGTTCTTCAATAATATTAATTGCTAATTAATAGCTAGTTATTACATTATTGCATGTTATTTATAAGTCACTACACTTATATGTATTTAGTTGTTTAGTCGTCCAAGTTTTGAAGAAAACCTAGACGCGTATAATGTGCATGTGAGAGTTTCTTGTTAACCACATGGTGATTTACTGGCAAAATATTAAGCAGGGTAAATTTACGTAAAGTAATTAGGATTAACATTCAACCGGATTAGCGTGGTGTCACAAAATATGAATGTGGCCAAAACTAGACTTATTTTAATAATATTTGATATTTCATCTATTAAATATGAATGTGGCAAAAATTAGACTTATTTTAATAATATTTGATATTTCATCTGGCCAACAGAGATAAGGCCTAAGGGCCACTAATCCACCATTTAGTACTTACGAGAATGAGCCGTTGAACCCACAAATCTCAATTCTCAATTCTCAATTCTCAATTCTCAAATTCTCAATTCTCACATCAAACCCACAAATCACAAAACACTAACATACAATTAAAAGATAGAACTTACAAGAAATTAGAATGAGCCACTGAACAGGGGAATAGTGTCAGCAAATAACGAGCAAGGAGGTGTTGTTGTGCAGCCGTGCAGGTCATCAACAACAGATGAGGGGGCTAGGGTTTTGCTTGCACAGTTGAACACTTGCAGTCTTGAATTCCAGAGACAACAAATTTTGAGAGTGAAAAGTAGGTTGGGCCCCCACATACGTAAGATTGATGCCCCCAGTTGGGCTTAAACTGATTAAAATAATGAGAACTCCTAAACAAAACTATGGCCCATACGGGGGGAGGGCTTTCCCCCCTTATTATAGAGTCGAATCCGCCTCTGCTCTGAAGGCTGGAGCGTTAGCCAAGGATGAACGCCTTGCCAACCTTGCTACCAAGAACAGGGAGCAAACCTTGGAATGTGCTGGGCACAAAATGGACCTTGTCCGAGCCTAGGCGGACAAAAGATGGTTATTGGCGGAAGGCGTTCCCCAGGTAACTCTCACTTCCTATTCTTTTATGAAAAATAATCATAGCTAGGGCTCTTATTCAGGTCTTCTGTTTTAACAGGTTATTGCCCACATCCGGGAGGGATATGAACTTGGGAATTGTCTCGCAACGTTACTAGTCGCCTCTTCCCAGGCTGGTCGCTAGGCAGGTTTCCAGGAAGGTCTTCGATTTGCAGAAGAGAAAAGGCCTCTTGAGGAATTTGCCTTGCATGACCAAGACACCGCCAAAATTCTTACTGAGAAGACGAAGACGAAGACTTTCGATAAGTTGAAGTTTGTTATCGAAGACCAGATAACCGTGCTTGCAGAGAAGGAGGATGGTGTTGACCAGTTAAAGGCACTCCTTACTGCTGATGATGAAGATCAAGAAGATGCGGGAGACGAAGATGCAGCACTGTAGTTATATATTTTTGTAAACCGCATATATTCGTCTTTCTTGTAATCTTGTAATCCCATTTGAACAGAAATAAGAAGTTGTTTCATCTGGTACACTTTGTTTTATTTTTCATAATATAAGTGTTTGTAGGATCTTCTTACTTATGTCAATAAAGGATTACGCGATGTCCAGTTGTAAGTTATATGAGTCCCATCTGGTATGCGGACTAGAAAATGTATATTACATAAAACTAAAATGTAGGTTTAACAAAACTTTCCATAAAAAGGGGCGTAAGCCAAACTGAATTACAAGCAATGACATTAGAAGTCGTTCTACTAGTCTATTAGGCACTCAGACCAAAATAAAAAGTAAATAGCAAGTCTTGTTACATGTAACACTTCTTCAACTGTGCCACATTCCATGTTCTGGGAATCTCAGTCCCATCTAATTTCTCCAACTTGTAAGCACCTTTGGATAATACTTCTTTAACTTTATAAAGGCCTTCCCAAGTTGGGGCCAACTTGCCCAGAGGCTCTTGGCCAGATGCCTCATTCCTGTCGTCTTCCGCATCAAAAGAACACTTCTTGACCCGCGAGTCATAGTATTTTTGCAGTTGACGCTTATAAATATGCTCGCGGATCAGTGCTAACTCCCTCATTTCTTCAAGGAGGTTGAGTTTCATCCGCAACTGTTTGTCGTTATCATTGATCATCAAAATTCACGTGGATGGAACCTCGATTTCAGCCGGGATCATGGCTTCGGTGCTGTAGGTTAAACTGAATGGCGTTTCAGAATTACTTGAATTCTTATGGGTGCGAAAGACCCATAGTACGTGGGGCAATTCATCGACCCAACCTGTTTGTTTAGCGCCCAGTCTTGCTTTAATTCCTTCTTTGATTGTTCCGTTGGTCCGTTCGACCTGACCGTTGGCTTGCGGATGAGCCACAGATGTGAAAATCTGGGTGACATGTAGTTCTTTCAGCCACTCCTGCAACCCGCTATCCGCAAACCCGATCCCATTGTCGCTCACAAGCTCAAGCAGAAGACCAAATCGACAAATTATGAATTCCCAAAGGAATTTCGTGACACTTGATGCCGTAATGGATGCGACTGGTTTGGCTTCCACCCACTTGGTGAAGTAATCAATGGCCACAATTAAAAATTTGACCCGTCCCGGGGCTTCTAGGAAAGGTCCCATCATGTCAATAGCCCATTTTTGGAACGGCCAAGCGGAGGTTACTGGTACAAGTTCATTCTTCGGGCGCAACGTATTGGGAGCATGACGTTGACAAGAATCACATTTCTTGATCTCTTGTACAGCATCCATATGCATCCCCGACAAGTAGTACCCGACGTTCATGAGTTTCGTTACGACCATTCTCGGGCCCGCGTGAAGACCACAGATGTCTTCATGAACTTCCATAATTAAATAATTCACGTCCCTAACGTCCACGCATCTCAGAAGTGGGCCGAGGAAGGATCGTCAGTACATGACTTCCTCTTGCATTTGGTAGTTCAAGGCCTTGTGTCTTATCTTTTGAGTCGTGGCCTTCTCTTCTGGTAGAATTCCTGATGACAAGTAGGCCATGATTGGCGTCATCCAGGATTCTACTCCTGTATGAATTACTAGGACTTGATTCTGCGGGACAGACGGGCGATCTAGGACTTCAACACGAATGTCTTTAGCAAAGTGCTCAAAGTTTGTTGAAGCCAACTTGCTAATGGCATCCGCTTATTTGTTCTCGTTTCTCTTTATATGAATTACTTTGCATGAAGAGAATTGGAGGATCAAGTCCTTTGCTTGTGACAAGTATGAAGCCATTACATTGTTTTTTGCTTCATAAGTTCCATTAATTTGTCCCGCGATCAGCATAGAATCCACCCGTACTTCTAGGTGTTTTACCCCAAGTTTCTTAGCTATTCGTAGGCCTGCCAGAAAGGCTTCATACTCCGCCTCATTGTTAGTGCTTTTGAAGTCTAGCTTGATGGCGTAAGTAAACTCATGACCTTCGGGATTGACTAGCCTCAGGCCTGTGCCAGATCCCTCATTGCTTGAAGCTCCACCCGTGAACAATGACCAAACTTGCCCTTGTTCAGGAGGCACTTGTGGTTGTTGTTCAACAAAGCATTCTTTTGCTTGTGTTGCGGAACTTCAGTGACGAAGTCCGCTAATACTTGCCCTTTGATTGCTGGCATGGGTTTGTATTCAATTGCATGTTCCCCCAGTTTGATGGCCCATTTTGTCAATCGCCTAGACAATTCTAGCTTGCTTAACACATTTTTGAGTTTATACCCTGTCAGCACATTTATAGGATGGCCTTGGAAGTATCTGCGGAGGCGCCTGGCAGCGTAGATAGTGCCAAAACCAACTTTTCGAGCATTGAATACCTGGTTTCCGGCCCAGTCAACGTCCTACTGACATAGTAAATTGGGGTTTGAGCATTCTTTCTGTCTGTCATTAGTTCGGCCCGAATGGTGATATCAGTTGCTGACAAGTACAGTGTCATAGGTTCCCCCGCCTGTGGTGTTGTTAAGGTAGGCAACTCCATTAAACACTTTTTGACCTCCATGAATGCTTGTCCAGCTTCCGTGGTCCATTTAAGTGTGCTTTCTTGAGGCAGTTTTTCAGAGTCGAAACAAACGGATAAGACTTAGCCGCATGGTTGCCTAAAAATCAGTTCAACGCTACCAGCCTTCCATTGAGTGTCTGTACTTCCTTGAGGGAGGATGGTGAAGGTATGCGGGCCACTGCCTGGACCTTATCTGGATTGGCCTTAAAACCCGCGCCCATTACAATAACACCCAAAAATTTTCCCTCCTTCATCCCGAAGGAGCACTTGGCTGGATTCAGTTTCATATTAATCTGTCTGAGGGTTTCAAACGTTTCCTCTATATCTCGAAGCATCTGGTCCTCCTCAATGCTCTTGAACACCAGATCATCCATATACACCTCCAAGTTTCGACCAATTTGTTTCTTCAATGCCTCGTCCATCAATCGTTGATATGTAGCACCCGCGTTTTTCAAGCCAAAGGGCGTCGTCTTGTAACAGAATGTGCCTTGATCTGTGCGAAATGTTGTCTTGTCTTCATCGCCCGCCGCCATGTGGATTTGATGGTAGCCTTTGTTGGCATCAAGGAAACACTTGAACGTGAATGGGGCAACAACATAAACTTTTAGATCGATTTACGGCAATGGGTAACAGTCTTTGGGACATGCCTTGTTCAAATCTTTGAAATCTATGCACATTCGCTATGTTCCATTGCTTTTGGGGACAATGACTGGATTGGCGACCCAAGTCTGGTACTAGATTGGGCGGATGATTGATGTGCTAAAAGTAGTATAATATTTTATTAACTATAAATAAGCTATTCTAGACACTAAGTAATAATTCTAGACTCTTAACTTAACTAAAACTACTAACAGGCAAGTGAACAAGTCGACTCTAGTACAGCTAAGTAAGTCCGGATATCGAACCCACGAGACTCTTTTAATTACGTAAACTAGCTAAATTAGACTTAACTACAGACGCGACTATTTATTTATTATTATTGGGGGTTTTACTAAAAACTAATATTAAACTAATGATAAAACTAATTAATAAAACTTACGACGACTTAAATCTAGACTTGATTCAGATGATGACGAACAACCACCTAGGCTAGAGTTCCTAATGTATCAATTATCAAATGGTTGGAAAATGCTAAGTTATGGAACCAGGATCTTAAACTATTCACTTAATGGGAAACCAAATAGGACCCTTGACCCTTCTCAAGATGACACCTATGGAATCCTAATAAGCTATTAAAATTACCGGTTTTAATTAGATTCACTTACGGTCGCTAACTTATTTTATGACAAGTACCTCTATAAGAAATCCTACCTTACAACGCGGAAATCAAATGTAGTTTAAAGAATTCACTTGACTCGCTAGACAACGTTAATTAATCATACTTAGACGGACTCCTTACGAAGAACTAAATCTAGCAATCTTAATCAACAAATATATAACAATAACCTATCACCTTACAGCTTTTTAGGTTAGCATCACACTTTTATTAGATTGATTAATAATATTATTCCTATGATCTTATTGCAAATCAATCATAAACTAGTCAAGAATACACAGTAAATGACCTAACAAAATCCTATTATATGACAAAGAATCACCAAGGATAATGTGGAATAATAAAATTCATCAAACAAAAACCAAGCACACATATGCATCAATTAAATAACTATAAACCTCTTACTTAATCATAAACCATAACAAAAGCAACGTCCAAACCAAAATCCAACGTCAACAAAAGTTCATCATAAGCCTAGGCGGTATAAAGGGTTTAGCCAACAACCATACTCAAGAACAAAAGAAAATAACTTGGTTCAAATAATGAATTCATAAAGATAATAATAAATTCAAACCAATA
Organism: Bidens hawaiensis; assembly: GCF_021521415.1. Taxonomy (NCBI): domain Eukaryota; kingdom Viridiplantae; phylum Streptophyta; class Magnoliopsida; order Asterales; family Asteraceae; genus Bidens; species Bidens hawaiensis. The sequence continues at coordinate 64,483 of NW_027505211.1, forward strand.
ATAATGATGTATGATTGAGTAGGTGTTGAACCAAGACGCTCTTTGCTCGAACCAAGATGCTTGCTTCTCTCTCTTTCTTTCTTTCGTGCGCTTCTCTCCTGGTTCTCGAAACAGCCTTTTCAAATATATCTTACTTCCCAAGTCTTCCGTAGGTATTCTTTTGAGTCGGTAAATTTCTTGTTTTCATGGGCTTGGAGATTTTTTTAATGGACCCCTTTCTTTCTTTCTTTCTTTCTTTCTTTCTTTCTTTCTTTTACATGTGACATTTAATTAAAATATAAAAAAATATGACCACACATTGAACTAACGTCCACATGAATTTGCACCTTTGCTTTTTGTTTTAAACTTGAAGTTCGCCTACATCAAATGTTAGAGTTGACATTAGTTATCATTTAAAATCATATTATTGCATTCCAATATGAAACAATTATATATTGTATCAAGTTTAGTAATTTGATCTGTTTTTTTATAATAATATATACTTTAAAAAATAGTCGAAACATATAACTTTATTTAAAATTTTGCTTGTAGTTTCAAACTCAATGAATATACTCCATTTTAGCTCGTTGAGTCATGAAATCTTTAAAATTTAAGTATGAGTCAAATAAAAGTAATATTCAATAAAAGTCTAGCTCAATGCATTTAAAAGTGGAGGAAATAGTTATATAATAATATGTCTAATTTGGCTCACATCAATGATTCCAGCATGTAAGAGGTCTTGAACTTATTCGTCCATTGCTTTGGTTTGTTCCGGACCCATCTTACGCTTCTTCTGAACTATTGGAGTAAACACTGGGTTTACTCGCAAATTATGCTCTGCAATCCTCCGCGGGACATCGGTCATGTCCGCGGTTTGTCATGCGAATATGTCTATGTTCTTCGTCAACAACTGCTTTAAAAATGTCCTCACTGTCTCAGAGATAGCGGGTCTGATCGTTACGGTTTGATCTGGGAACTTCTTGTTTAATACCCATTTTTCTGGCTCGGTCCGCCGAACTTGCTTTGGGACCTTACTGGGTTTCAAACTTTCTGTCATGAAGCAATGGCGATTAATGTGGATGATAGCCACACCGGTGCGAGTCGGAACTCCCACCGCGCCGTGTGTTGTAGAAGGATGAGCATTAAAATCGCCAATCGTCTCACGACCCAAGATGATGTCGTGGTTCGATGTCACTGGTAGGACCAAAAATTCGACATCCTCCGTTCTTGAATGAATCCCATCACTAAGAGTGATTGGGAACAATATTACCCCCCGCGGGTGCATCACTTCGCCTCCGAACCCTGACACAGGTGCATGAATTGGTTTCACCCTCATCTTGTCATCTTCATCTAATTATTCGAAACACTGCTCGTTCATTATGTATGAGGTGGATCCCGTGTCAAAAAAGACGTAATGTGAACGATAGTGGCCCACAAGGGGAAGTGATTATCAGAGGGTTCTGGTTGCAAGGTCCTCCTCTGACCCGTGGAAAGTTTACTGGCTCATTTTTTCACTCCTCATCATTGAATTCTCTCCTCTTTCCTCCCACTTTATGTCCGCCTTGTATCATGTGGACATTCAGATATTTAACTTGTTTCTTGGGCGGGCCCTGGTTATCTCGTGTGGGAGCCTTACCAGTTCCCGGTCTTGCACCTTTGACCAAGTGTCCAAGTTTTCCCAATTTCACAGCCGCCTCAATTTCATTTTTCAAAGATATATACTCATTCGTATTATGACCTATGTCATCATGAAACGAACAGTGTTTCTTAGCATCAAGGAACGATCTCCTTGTGAGTGGTTGTGTTTTCCTGAAGTTCATGTTTTCTGTGGTGAGGATTTCAGCATGAGTCTTCGACAGTGGGGTCCGGTTATTGTTGACCCGCGCTGAAGAATTTGCCTTGTTTTTGTTGCCAATCAAAGATCTGGCTGTGTTAATGATTCTGCAGAGGGTTGAAGCCTTGACCAAATCGTCGCTTTGTCTTGTCTATTCGGTCGTGGAGTTTGAAACTCCATTTTTGGCTTTTGCTTCTGGTTTCCAGAACTCAAAGTCCTTTCGGTTCTTGCGTACAACTTTGTTGCGGTCATTACCTCGTTCCATGTTTCAGGCATCCCGTCCCTGCCAGTCAGTTTTCTGATCAAATTGTCACTCTTTACGTATTTGCGGAACGCTCCACGCAACATATCTTCGCTGACCCCACTGATATTGAGGTTTTCGTTATTGAATCAAGTTATGAAGTCCTCGATGGATTCATTACTTCGCCATATCATATCTAAAATTTCGGAAGGATCCCGAGTATTCTTCTTCTACTGACTGAAATGCTGGGAAAATTTGGCTACAAAGTCATCCCAGCTCTTGATTTGTCCGTCTGGAAGCTTCTCAAACCACTCTCGTGCTGCACCAGTGAATGTTAATGCGAACATGTGGCACCAGTAGGGAAGAGTCCAACCACTGACTCCTCCTACGGCCACAAAGTTCAATAAGTGATCACTGGGATCAGTCATCCCATCGTATTTCCCTACGGATGTTGGGATTTTCGCATTGACCGGGAATGGGGCAGTTGCAATATGTGCAATAAACTTTGATTTTTCAGCAAAGGCTGCAGGACGATACGGCTTGGTAAATTCCTCTTCCGCGTCACTATGGTATTCAGCCTTACCGCCTGCGGACGACTAATTCCTTCATGCGACTGAAGTCTCCTATCGCCGCTGTAGTAAATAATATCACCTGGACGATATGACGAATCGTAACTGTCATACTCGTCTCGATAGAAAGACACACGCATGACCATGTGAGGACGGCCATGCCTTCTCTAAACTTCCCTAGGGTCTCTTTCCGTGTCAACACTGTGACGAATCTGACTCCTCCTCACTATTACAGGGGGAGAAGGAGACCTCCTAGGAGATTCATCATAAGTCAGAGTACGAGCATGGAGTCGCTCTTCACGCACCCTACACTCGTACTCGGCCACAACATTCTCTTGCTGAATCCGGAACCACTCATCGAGAGATAAGGGTCCCCTAGCTTTAGAACTACGATGATGAGTTCTCGCGGTTCAAAATCGTCAGAATCATCTTCTACACCTAAATCTGTATGAGTCCGGGGATTTTCTCTCGTGATTCGCCCTAGATTGCCAGGATTGGAACCTCCTGGCGCCGTGACATGCCCTAGGTCCGTTGGAGTAGGACCTCCTGGTGCCGTGACATGCCCCAGGTCACCCGGAGTGGAACCTCCAGGTGCTTCGATATCATCAATACGTCTAGCAAATATGGAGATTTCCATCGGCCCTTCAGGAAGCTTACTCATATCGTACGAACCAAAAACCAACAGAAAACTCTTACAATTCTAACATCAAAACGGATGGCGCCAATGAAGAAACACCGATCCAATCCCCTTAACGTGGATCTAATGAGTCCACAGGGTAGGGTACAAACAACAACCAACTACGATATGAGCACAACCTCCGGAAGTCTAGTGATAGAAACCTGCAAAACAAGCACCGTGAGCTCGTTACGAGAAGGACAAGAGAGGGGGGTCTTCCCGTAACCACCCTCCGGCATGAGAATAAGTACAGTTCTGAAGGAGAGAAAGTACTTAAGTATTTTGAATAGATAGTGAAGAGTGAATGAATTACCTCATGGAGATTGTGAAGTATTTATAGCCGAAGAGTGTGGGAATATGATTGGGCCAGTTGTCCCATTCTAGAAGATCTCTCGTAACCACCTGGACACGTGTCCTCATGTAATAGGTTGGACTATACGTTGCATGTGCATGGTTATAACAACCTGGACACGCGTCTCTCTATGATAGGACGAAATATATTCGGCCATGTGCGCGGTTATAACAACCTGACCAGCTGTACTCCATTCATTGGTTGATGGGTCACGTATTCCCCAATAAAGAATCTTGGTAAATCTTCTAGAAGGTAATTGGTTAATTACAGCTGTCCTGTGGCATTGCCTTCCGGTCATCTTAGCGGGTGGATATGTTATCCTGCGGATGACTTTTGAGGGTGCCTACATGCTTCCGCGCATTGTCCTTAGGGCGTAACGTTGTTCCTCCTTTAGTAAGTTATGCGGGTGATCCATATGCCCCACGGGTGGTATATGAGGGGCTTTCCTCTGACCCGCGGGTGATACTTAAGGGTATTTGGGTCTTTTTGGTACCCTACCTCTATATTGTTTGTGTTTGTTTTTTCGGTTTAATCATATTTAATGAGAGTTATGTCTTTTGATCAAATATTGTGTTTTCGTAATTTGAATGTCATGGGCCAACAAGACATAGTTTTGGTCCGGGTTTATTAATGGTCATCTTTATTGTAGGGGCGGACTTACCTATTACCGAGGCTACGGCTCAAATTTTCACGGGTAATGTAAAAAAAATTTGGTCGATTTTCGTGTTTCGTTACGGCTGGAAAAAAATAACGTTCCGGCTAAGATTTTAAGCCCAACTAATATATGTTTTAAACTCAATCAAAAGATAAAGCCCAAACAAACAAAACCCATTAACCCAACCCAACCAACCCATTAACCCACCTTTCACAACAAAAAAAATCATACGCAGACGCGGTCTTCCTTCCACCTCCCCTGTAGCAGCGCAGCAGAGCCAGCCACCAATCAATCGCACACTCGCACAGTACACCGACCGCCGGCTCCACACCGCGTCACCACTGCGACACCGTCTGCCCACAACCCACTGCCCACTGCTCACTGCCCCGTCTGCCCACAGGTTGATTAATTTACGATTTAGGGTTAAATTGGAATTGAATAGGTTTGGTTTTTGTTTAGGTTTTTGTTAGGTTATTGATTATTGGTTATTGATTATTGATTATTGGTTATTGAATATTGATTATTGATTATTGATATTAGGTTTTTGTTTCAAATTTTGTTTAGGAACTTTGAATCTTTGAAGATAAGTAAACAAGCTCTTATTAGCAACCTTTTTAAACGTCAAAGAAAAGAAAACGATGACATTGGTTCATCTTCACCAAGTTTAAATATTCCAACTTCATGTTCAAATATGGTTGATGATTTGCAAGAAAATGAAGATATCGGTCCAAGTTCAAGTCCTTCAATACGTTCAAAAATCAATTTGGATGATCTTCCTTCGGACCCCGCCGATAGACCACCTATTACTAGTTATCATCCTAATCAAATAGATGACGTAAGAAGAGCATATCTTGTTAAAAAAGCTTTTCAACCACGAGGTCATAAATTTAAATGGTCAAATTATTCTAGTGGCCGGAGACGTTTTAATGTCAAATGGTTTGATAAATATGATTGGTTGGAGTATAGCACTAAACAAGAAAAAGCGTATTGCTTATGTTGTTACTTGCTTAATGGAAGTGTTGGTAATCAAGGTGGAAGAGAGGTTTTTGTTAGTGGAGGCTTTAGTAATTGGAGTAAACCGGGTGCCTTCAAGGAACACGTTAGGGAAGTTAATAGTATTCATAATAATTCAGTGCAAAAATGTGACAATCTTTTGAACCAAAAGCGATCATATGAGGCGAATGTCACAAAGCATAGTAATGAAGAAAAGATTGCATTGGTATCGATTATTGGGTTCTGTTCGTAGTTCGAGATTCTTGTTAGAAAATAGTTTATCATTTCGTGGTCATAATGAATCTGAAGACTCTTTTTCTAAAGGGCTCTTTCTTTCGGTTTAAAAGTTGATTTGTGAGAACAACCCGGATATTGGTAAGTACTGTTTAGGGAACGCAAAAAAGAATAATAAGTTAACAACTCCATCAATACAGAAAGAGATTATCGATTGCTTTGCGAAAGAAGTAACCAAAAAGCTTTGTGAAGAATTTAAAGATGATGTGTTTGGGTTGTTAGCCGATGAGTCTAGTGACGTGTCTCAAAAAGAACAAATGGTCATAGTTGTGAGATATGTTGATAAACTCAGAGTTGTTAAAGAAAGTTTAAATGGAGTTGCTCACGTAAATAATACATCTTCTGCAACTCTTAAAGAAGCCATCGTTTCTTTATTATCAAATAACCAGTTGAGCATTGATCAAGTAAGTAATACGTTTCATACTTTTGTTACATAAACTTTAATAAAATATATTATATATGTATCTTATACTTATAGTTTATAATTGTTCACACAGGTCAAGGGTCAAGGTTATGATGGTGCAAGCAACATGCGAGGAAAGTTTAATGAATTAAAAGCTTTGATTTTAAGAGATAATCCATCAGCACATTACATACATTGCTTTGCTCATCAACTTCAGTTATGATTGTGGCTGTTGCAAAAAAACATACCGGTGTTAAACAATTTTATGAATCTCTTGCCATGGTTGTTAATACGGTTGGTGCTTCTTGCAAAAGAAAAGATATGATGTTGGAGTTAAAAAGTGAGAGGGTGAAAAATGAAATTCTTCTTGGTGAGATTAAAACAGGAAAAGGATTAAATCAAGAGGTTTCTCTTGCACGAGCCGGAGACACGCGATGGGGTTCTCATCATAGAACAATCACAAGTTTGTTAAAAGTATTCCCGAAAGTTGTTGAGGTGCTTCAATTTATTAAATTAGATGGAGGTAGTGTGCAACAAAAATACAATGCGAAAGATATTCTATCATATTTTAAGACTCTTGAATTTGTGTTTTATATACACTTGTTGAACGAAATTTTAGGCCTCACAAATGCCTTATTAAAACATCTTCAAAAAAAGAGTCAAGATTTGTTGGAAGCGTCTAAGTTGATAAGCGGGACAATCGAGCATTGAAAAATCTAAGACAAACCGGATTTGACAAGATGTTGGCAAAAGATACATCTTTTTGTGAAAAAAAAAACAAGATTAAGATGTTAGATATGGAGGAAAGTTATGGTAATCAAAGAAACCGGAAGTATGTCATTACTAATCGACATCATTTTGAGGTTGAAGTTTTTAATACGGTATTGGATATGCAAATTCAAGAACTTGGAAATAGATTTCGTGAGGTCTCAACTACTTTGTTAGAAAATATGTCGGGTTTAAATCCTTGTGATTCGTTTTCCAAGTTTGACATATCTAAGATAGTGGCTTTTTCAGAGATGTATCCGAATGATTTTACTAACGAAGAAAGAGGGTGTATTCCGGGTGATCTTACGACTTTTATTACACTTTAAAGGAAGATGATAAATTTGCAAAACTTGGTGGAATGGGTGATCTTGCTCGTGTAATGGTGGAAACCGGAAAACACACAACTTTTCCTTTGGTTTATCGGATATTGAAGCTAGCATTGGTTTTACCGGTTGCAACTGCAACCGTTGAAAAATGTTTCTCTAAAATGAAGCTTATCAAGACGGATTTGCGCAATCGAATGGGTAATGAGTATTTGAACAATGCTTTAGTTTGTGCGGTCGAAAGAGAAACGTTTGATAAAGTAAATGAAGAAGATGTAATGGCTCGGTTTCAAGCTATCAAAAACCGAAGAGGAGATATTTATAGCCCAACCTAGATCCGCCCTGTTGGTTCGTTAACCCGGTTAGTTTAAATTTATTTGTTGTCGTGTTCTTTATATTTGTTTCGTTAACATTGTATTAAATATGGGGGGAAAAAATTTGAGCGCTCCGGCTTGGTTTCGAGTCTAGATCCGCCACTGCTTTATTGGAACGGATCCATTTCAATATTAACAAAATACATACTTATGTCTTGTACTAGTTTTATTCTCTATATAATACATAAATGTGTTAGTGTCCTATCGACTTTCATTCACGTATTTAAACTTTTTAGTACCTTCTATGGGAGTGCATCAAATTTGTTAGGCATTACTTCTATTTAAACACTAGGCCACGGTCAAAAGTAGATACATATAACTTAGAGTTCACATATCACATTGTTAACCTTCGTAAACAGAATTCATAACTTTATAACTTTATGTGGTGCATGTTACTTATATTTCTATTCAATTTAGATTTTACATATTTGGGCTATAACTTATAAGTCAGATTTTACTTATTTGTGTTATCAACCCGACCCGTTAAACCTTACACAAATAAGTGTCATTTGTAGCTAGCAATAAACATAATAAAAAATTAGTATCTGTATGGTTGTGTACAGTGGATTTTACTCTTTAGCCACATGTGACTTGATGAGTGTAGGACAAGATTTACACAAATATAGCATTAATTACCTTTTCCTAGCAAACAATGTTAACTTTTGCTAACCACATGTCCTATAATCTTGAAAATGACAAAATTTATTATTTGCATCTTACAATCTATTTTTAGATCCTACCCATGGGATGTATTGGGTAATTTCTTGGGAGTTTGGATAAATAGTAGAACCATAGGATAGTTGATCATTTACTCATTGAACAAAATAAGTTACATCTTAAAAAACCGTTTCCAATAATAATAATAATTGGACACTAACATGATCTAAACTAAAATCCTCTGTGCAACTAGTATATACAAATTTAAAAATGGTAAGGTAACACAATCATGATGTTTAAAGTTTGAACTTTTGACCACAATATCTTCACTGATTTTAAGTTTTTACTTTCGAAACATCAATACATAACTTTACATATGTAATCACAAGCATTGAGCATTTGGACAGGGTAAATAATATAATAAATAAATAAATATTGGAAAATTATATATATGTCAAAGAACATAAATTCACTATTTTTATTAACAAAATATGTGAATATAAACATAAATCAAATGATACATTTTCAAATACTAAAGTATTTTAAAAAGTGATTCATTCTTTATTATTTTTGGCAGACTAGTTCTGACTTGACCGCCTAAATCCGAGCCCGAGTAATATAGGTCAAGTTCGAGAAAAACGCCTCGAAATGATGTCGGGTAGCGAGTAATCACCAAGCACTCGACAAGTTAACCGAGTTTTACATCACTAACTCAACATACATGACTACATACAAAAGTTGAAAACCAGCATAGAGGAAAAGACAAGAATGCCCTTGTATTAAATGCAAAATTCTCTTTTTCTCATACCATTACTTCCTCTTGGCTGACATTTTCTGGATGACAGAAAGCACAAGCTCAAGTGTGCTTGAGACACAACCCTGCAAAGTGTGAGAAGAAGAGACACAAAACTCTGCAAAATAAAAAAGCACATCATTTTTGACTCTTAAAAAGCATTGTCTCAAAATCTAATGAATGACCAATCAATCTTTCAAATCACTTAAACAAAGACAGTTTAAATTCAAACCTTTTTCCTGTTAAAAAATCTAGGCCTGGCATTAAACACAAGTGACCGAAGCGGGTTTCTCGGCTCTGGTAACAGACATTTAAAAATGTGTGTCTTACTCCTGAACGTGGTGCTGAAAACTAGAAGGAAAGCTGAAATGTATTGTAAATTAAAACAATAAAAATTAAACCAACCTGTGTAGACCGGAAACCTGTTCTGGCCCAACCCCTGTCAACCAGAACCAAATTAACCATTTCTTGATTCGATCCCGAAGCCATTCTAATACGTGACCCGAACCCACCCGACCTGTTTTCCAGTCATAAAAATATCTATAATAACTTCAGAAATTGACATAAATTCTCTAATTTTTTTTGCTTGAAATCCATTAAAAATTGAATCTTTTTTCCGGGTTTGTTCTAGGATCGAACTTACAACGCATAAAAGAAAAAAAAATGATACATCAATCATGAAAGATGTATATATACATTAGTACATAAACCAAGCTAGTGTAATGTAGTTTAGTTGTAGGGCCTAGCAAAATCTTGCATGTTTTAAGGAGATGGGATACATGAAAGAATTTGAATAAGAAAAACTAATCATTTGACCAGTTCTCAACATTTGACCATCATTGACCAGGCAGTCATCATAAAAAAGTCTCTTGAAGAATCTTGGGTTGACTATTCTTGCTGAGGCAAACCAACCACAATGAAGATGAATATTTGAAGGTGCACACCCTGATTCTGATACACATGTGTTGACTATTTGGACTATGTATTGTGGTATCCCACTTGTTGACCCTTTGCTCTGTGAAATGCTCAAGTCTCTTGAGGTACAAGTTGACCCTGTTGACCAAATTCATATGAAAATTTGTTACTTACTTTGCATGCATGTGTTAGTTGTAGCAATCATATATGGGATTTAAACAGGGGTGCAGCTTTATGACACTACATGAACCTAACACGAAATTCGTGGGTTGCGTTTGTTTTGGCTTGAACCCTTGAATTGACCCGTTTAGATAAAGGGGTCAATTTGGTTTTTTTATTCTATGTAATAATTTAAATGTAATTGTTTTGCATAAATTTGTATTTTTGTTTTTAAAAATGTAAATTTAAAGTATTAGTACGTGAAAGCAATAAAAAACACTTTCGAGTCAAACGTATCGTGTTCGGGTCAACCCGTATATATTCAGGTTCAGGTGTCTTACACGATTTCAAATTTGTGTATGGTTGGACCTACCAACCTACTAACACGACCCGTTTAACACCCCTAGATTTAAGTGACCGGTTAAGTAATTATGTTGTATGAGGTGAACAATAAAAAAGGTCTACCATGTGCATGGTTAGTTATAGCTTGTGAAATTACATCTAAGATGAACGTGGAAGAAAGAAAATGAGAAAGCAACAGGACCTATTTATGGTTAAAGTTGCCAAATGAATAAATAAATACATTATCTAAGTTGTACCATGTACATGCTTAGTTGTACCTTTGACAAATTACAACTAACACTTCTTTGTCAAAGAAATCTATATCAAAAGAGAGACAAACCCCAAATTAGTAAATTTTATTTGTTGTGTTTGTACTATGTGTCTTATGTTCATGCCATTTTCATGATGCATATTATGTGACTGGTTTTGTACCATGTGCGTGCATCTTTACTAGTACTCTACATAGAAGATAAAAAAAAGTTAAAAACTTTGCCTTGAAAAAGAAGCTTTCTGTGAGTGTTGGATGACTCTTGTAAGCTTGCTGTATTTATGTTGTAATCTCTCAAACTGAAACTATGCAAATTCTTGTTTGATGAATATGAACCACCTGATCGATCAGTAAACATTGCAAGATTAATAAACAGTTAAGAGTTGTAAGTTTCAAATATATATATTTTTGATGTTACCTGAAGGAAACTGAAAATGAGATACAACAATGATGAACATTATGATGGAGGAGAAGAAGATGACATGAATGAAGCTCATGATCATGATGTATGACTTATAGAGTGGAAGTTAAGCTCACAGGTGGTGGTTACTTTAGTATCACAATGCACATATATATATATATATATATATATATATATATATATATATGAAAGTAGCTAGAGTTGGCTTGCTAGTTGGTACGTACCATACAATGTGAGATGAGTCTATTTATATAGATCTAGGGGATTTTCTATTTTATTTTATTTGATTTTTTCATATAGTATAGTATTATTTATCTTGTAAAAACAATTAACAAGAAATAAAAAAATAGGGTAGTGTCTTTCGACTGCGGCAAATAAAAGAACTAATTATTAGCATTAGTCGAGGCTTTGTGTTTGGTTGTACTATCAACCCACGGTTATGAACGACCCAATCCTACCCTCGTTTTTAATGAAGTCAATAGTAACTAGTGTGCAAATTGCGTCATCAAAACGTCACATTACATCTGTTGTCCACAGTTAAGGCGTGTGTGCGAGTGTTTTGTATCCAGTAATGTCACACCCTCAAAATCCACTAACGGAGTTTTACCGTCAGAGGGTGTGAACTGGCAGGATCGGAATCATTAGTTATAACCAAACCAAAGAAAACGTTTAAATGAAAAATAAGTGCGGAAGCGTAAAACCTTAATTCAAAAGTTGCGTCACGCAGGACGACTTAAAACCAAATGTAAATGTTAAAATTAAGTTTGCAGAGTAAGATGTTTAACAATTAATGCATGCTCCTAAACCGCGCGCCCGCCTCGGCTACCTGAGAATAACATACTAAAAGGGGTCAACACGAGGTTGGTGAGTTCACAAGTTATATAAGATAAATCGTTTAGCGTTTGAGTTCAGCGTTTTCGTTAAGTGTTTTGCGTAACCACGTTACGGCGTTTAAAAGTTTTGCGTAACCACGTTACGGCGTTTAAATGTTTTGCGTAACCACGTTACGGCGTTTAAGTGTGTAACCACGTTACAACGTTTAAGTGTTACCAGATAATGTTATGTCAAATTATATATCGATAGGTAGCTAATCTATACAACAAGTATTACTAAGTGGTTCGAGACCGAAGCTGACTGTTTATCAAGTGCCCGTCACCAGGTCAACCCAGACCATGGTAAGTGTTAGCCAAAATTACACCCACTCAACCTCCAGTTGAGCTTAGCGTCGGGTGGGGTTTGTCAAACCCAGTAGTACTACTCAACAGTGACTCGCTATTCCAAATATTAACCGGTTCGATGCGTGGGACTTCAAGGGTTACGTGCCGCTTAGCCTCTACAAGTGATATATATAATTTATAACAAAATCTTAAATATGTGTTTATCTCAAAAATGCGTTTATCGGAGTATGTTATCTCCCCCAAGTGAAAAACGTTTGAAAACAGTTCAAAGAGCGGGGTAAGTGAACTCACTGTTTGCGAAGAATATTCCAAATTAGATCACCGAGTGATGCGCGTCGTAGAAAACTCTCTAGCGTTCTAAAATAACAAAGAGATTTTCTAAGTATCGGAACGTTTAACGAGTCTCTAGACTCGGCACATAATACCTATGCACGTATCATGTTTCGTGTTTCGTTTGTGAACCGTGTGTGATTTAAACAAGTACAATTGTGATACGATACACGAGTGAGCAATTACTTTCGTGTCATGTATTAATAACATACTTACAAGCAATTATTCCCGTAAGGGCATTTTGGTCAACAAACAAAGACTAACTAACCATTATTCCCCATAAGGGCAATTTGGTCAATTCATGGCAATCAAACTAGCAACTATTCCCCGCAAGGGTATTTTGGTCAAAATACAACAATTATATAAAAACTATCATATTTCATGCATTCCTACACAACTCAGCAGCTAGTTTCATTGTGACAGAATTTCTACTTGAAAGATTGTACTATTTCACCGATCATATCATCTCAATTAATTCACCAAAAATCACCACTGAAACATACATGTCTTAGGTTTCCAGAACATATTTTATATTATTTTTATTCCATATAGATTTCTCATAATGATCAAAACACTACAGTAAACTCATATCAGTCAGATTCATGCACAACAGAATGTTATTTGCAATTCCCGGTAAACGAAAAATCCAATAAATGCAAGACCACTTGGGTTTGGTTCCTAACTCAGTGAGTCAACTTCCAGAAGTAGAACCAACCCAATTGGCCTCGTAGTTCATGAGATATAGAATTTACAATATAACCTAACAGCAGGTCTAACAGCTCAGCTTTGCATCACGTTTTTGTAAAATCATAAAAGTATACTTCCACTTATCCAAAAATTACGAATTTATACTTTATAGAAACTAGACTCAACCTAGTTTACTGCAGTACCCACAATCTCAATCAATTTTCACGTTTACACTTCGTTACAGTCAGTTAAACATCGTATATATATTCTGTCCAGAATCTGTTCACATCAAAACTCAACATCATAACAATCTATGAACTATCATGCATCCATATAACCCTCTAGACACCATAACTACTATCCATGCATATAAATCACACCATACATACAAGATTAGGGTTTGTGTTTTAATTCAAATCAAGAACAACAATCAATCATGTATCAATATCAATCTAGTTATCACTTTATCATCAAATCAATTCAAGAATCACATGAACAATATAACACCTAGAATCGGCCAGCTAGGGTTTGTTATTAACCCAACAAACATCAAATTCAATCAACAAGGATGTGAAGGATGATCAAATATACCTTCCTAGCACTTAGTTCTTGGATCAAAGACTTGAATTGATGGTGTATGTGGGTGTTCTTGTGGACGGCAGCCGTGGAGAAGGGAGGTGAGAGAGAGCCGATCGGAACTTGTAGGTTAGGGTTAGGATAATAATAATAGTTAGGGTTAAGTTAATAATATATTTATAGATATACAAGTTACATTCTAATCCCTCTACTTTCCAAGTGTTGTTTTTCTAGAACATTCTATCATACTTGCACAATAAGTTAACATGACCATAATATTATCACATAGCACATAATCCTAACACATAGTAATCACATAGTTCGTGTTTTGACGTTTGTCGTTTATTTATCAACTCGTTTGCGTTTCGGTGCAAATCCCGAAAGACTACTACACATGTAGTAAATGTTAAGCGTCATTTAAACCCTAGTTTAAATGTAATGAAGTATGCGTTATAGATTCAACGATCTTTAAAGTTTGAATTAACGGAGTTGAGTTAACGAGGTTAACCTGGAATTGACGATTGTCACATCATTCCCATGTTAAAGAATTTTCGTCCCGAAAATTTGAGTCAAGTCGTGATGAGAGCCTTCGGTGATGTTTGACGGTTTGCCGGGTTTCGCGGTTTTCGGTGTTTGGTTAGCCCTTCAAAAAGGTGAGGATACTTTTTCATCATTTGATCCTCGCGTTCCCACGTGAACTCCGGTCCACGTCTCGAGTTCCAACGAACCTTAACGATTGGAATTTTGCTGTGTTTGAGTGTTTTGGTTTCCCAATCCAAAACTTCGACTGGTTCCTCAATGAACCGTAACTGTTCATCAACTTGCAGTTCCTCCAAAGGGACTACTTGGGTTTCATCAGATAGGCATTTCTTCAAATTTGATACGTGGAATACATCGTGTATGCCACTGAGTTCTGTTGGTAGGTCCAGTCGGTACGCCACCGGACCAATGCGCTCAGTTATCCGGTACGGACCAACATACCGTGGGTTGAGTTTGTTTCGCTTACCAAAGCGAACTACACCTTTCCAAGGTGAGACTTTGAGTAACACCCGATCGTTCACTTTAAATTCGAGAGGTTTTCGGCGCTTGTCGGCGTAACTCTTTTGGCGATCCCGTGCTGCTGCCATGCGATTTCGGATTTGAACAATCTTTTCCGAGGTTTCGAGTACCAGTTCTGGACCAGTGATTTGGCTGTCACCCACCTCTGCCCAGCAGAGTGGTGATCGACACTTCCGTCCGTACAGCGCTTCAAACGGCGCTGCCTTAATACTTGCGTGGTAGCTGTTATTATACGAAAACTCTACCAAGGGTAAGTGGGGTTCCCAACTTTTTCCGAAATCTAAAACGCATGCACGCAACATATCCTCCAGGGTCTGAATAGTCCGTTCACTTTGCCCATCCGTCTGAGGATGGTATGCTGTACTCATATCGAGACGTGTGCCCAGTGCGCTTTGCAGCGACTTCCAAAAGTGTGAGGTAAAACGAGAATCTCGATCGGAAATGATCGAGACAGGCACTCCGTGTCTAGACACCACTTCTTTCATGTATACTCGAGTCAGTCTTTCCATTTTGTCCGTTTCCTTAATCGCTAGGAAATGTGCCGATTTAGTCAACCGGTCAACGATCACCCAGATGGTATCGCATCCCGTCGGTGTCTTAGGCAAACCCGTAATAAAATCCATTGAGATGTGCTCCCATTTCCACATTGGGAGTTCCGGTTGTTGCAGTAGACCAGATGGTTTCTGGTATTCAATCTTGACTCTGGCACAAGTCAAGCATTTGCTCACGTAGGTGGCAATGTCGGCTTTCATGTTCGGCCACCAGTAAAGTGCCTTTAAATCATGATACATTTTATCTGAGCCAGGGTGGATAGAATATCGGGACTTGTGAGCTTCGTCCATCACTAGAGTTCTCAACTCTCCGTATCGTGGAACCCAAATCCGGTTCTCAAAATATCGGACCCCGTCCGATCTGGTTTCAAGTTGCTTGTTCATGCCCCGCATGAGTTCCGATGGAAGATTTTCATCTTTCAAAGCTTCCAGTTGCGCATCGCGAATCTGATCGGGTAAGCTGGCATGAATCGTAAGTTGCAATGCTCTTACTCGTCTGGGTTTATCTGTTTCTTTTCTGCTGAGGGCGTCGGCCACCACATTGGCCTTGCCCGGGTGGTACTTGATGGCACAATCATAATCTTTGAGCAGCTCGACCCAACGACGCTGTCGCATGTTCAGCTCCTTCTGATCGTAGATATGTTGGAGACTCTTGTGGTCGGTGTAAATGGTAAACTTGGTACCGTACAAGTAATGCCTCCATATCTTAAGAGCAAACACCACAGCTCCGAGTTCCAAATCATGGGTCGTGTAGTTCTTCTCGTGAACCCGTAGTTGTCTAGAGGCGTAGGCTATAACCTTCTCGAGTTGCATCAGCACACAACCGAGACCTTGTATAGATGCGTCACAGTGTACCTCAAAATTTTCTGTTCCCTCGGGGAGGGCTAAAATAGGGGCGCTACAAAGCTTGGTTTTCAACAGTTGGAAAGCGGATTCTTGCGCGTCACCCCAGTTGTACTTAGTGCCCTTGTGAGTCAAAGCGGTGAGGGGTTGAGCAATCTTTGAAAATCCCTCGATGAAACGCCGATAGTAGCCGGCCAGTCCTAGGAATTGTCGCACTTCAGTCGGAGTCTTAGGTGCTTCCCAGTTTTTGATGGCCTCTACCTTACCGGGATCGACATGGATACCATTCTCGTTGATCACATGTCCTAAAAAGTGAACCTCGCGAAGCCAAAATTCACATTTCGAGACTTTAGCATACAGTTGTTCCTTCTTCAGTAGTTCCAGAATTATCCTTAAGTGCTCTTCGTGGTCAGTCTCGTTCTTGGAGTAGACAAGAATATCATCGATGAAAACAATCACGAACTTGTCGAGGTACGCCTTGCATACTCGATTCATGAGATCCATAAATACGGCTGGCGCGTTGGTTAGGCCAAAAGGCATAACCGAGAACTCGTAGTGACCATACCGTGTTCTGAAAGCCGTCTTTGAAATATCTTCTTCGCGCACTCTCAACTGGTGGTAACCGGATCGTAGATCGATCTTCGAGTAGTAACTCGATCCCTGAAGCTGGTCAAATAAATCATCAATTCGGGGTAAAGGATAACGGTTCTTGACCGTCACCTTGTTCAATTCCCGGTAGTCGATGCACATTCGGAAAGTCCCGTCTTTCTTTCGAACAAACAAGACAGGGGCTCCCCATGGCGATGAGCTAGGTCGGATAAAACCTTTATCCAACAAATCTTGCAACTGGGTGGACAACTCCTGAAGTTCCGCCGGTGCGAGCCGATACGGGGCTCGTGCTATGGGTGCTGCACCGGGTGTCAACTCGATTTGGAATTCGACTTGACGAATAGGAGGGAGTCCGGGCAAATCCTCCGGGAAAACTTCCGGAAAGTCTCGCACAACCGGTATGTCTTCAATTCGTTTCTCCTCCGCGGGTTTCTCAACAATCTGCGCCAAAATTGCCGGATGACCCTTTCGTAGATACTTCTGTGCTTTCATAAGGGTGATGATGCTGTTGGTCATGCCGCTTCTCTCGCCTCGGACCGAAATGATCTCGCCGGAAGGGGTGGTAATATGGACTATTTTATCATGGCATATAATCTCCGCTCGGTTCTCGGATAACCAGTCCATGCCGACAACGACATCGAAACTACTAAGCGTAAAAGGAATAAGGTCGATGTCAAAAACATGACCTGACAGTTTCAACTTACATCCCGCAAGTATATGAGTTGTTACTACAGTTTTACCATTAGCTAATTCAACAGGAAACTTAGCGTCTAACGGGGTTGGAGTAAGGTCTAAAAGTTGGCTAAAGGCTTTCGACACAAAACTCCTATCAGCTCCAGTGTCAAACAAAATAAAAGCAAAATAATCGTTTACAGGGAACTTACCGGACACCACATGCGGATCATTGCGGGCTTGACCCGATCCAATCACAAACGCTCTTCCTTTGCCATTTCCTCCACCGTTACTGCCACTTCCATTGCCCCCATTGTTGTCATTATGTTTCAGCTTGGGGCAATCCTTCCGGAAATGACCTTCCTGTCCACATTCAAAACATCCCTTAGTCGTCATCGGTTGCTTAGGAGCACCCTTTGCCGCAAGGTCTCCTCTACATTCTTTCGCTTGGTGACCTATCTTTCCGCATCTTTGACACTTGACACGGTCACACTGGCCAACATGATGATAGTTGCACCTGTTGCACTTTGGATACTTCCCAGCATATCCGCTCGAAACCTGCCCGCTACCGTTGTTGTTGGAGTTGTTGTTGTTGTGATTCTGAGTGTTAAAGCTCCGGGTGAACTCGGGTTTACGGTAGTGTTGTTGCGGTGGGAGGTTCGAGGATGAAGATCTGGTGTTGTCGAACTTTCTCTTCCCGCTGTTCGGGTTGCTGTTGTTGTTACTGTTGCTGACGTGGTCATTACTCGGGTTGTCACGGGCTTTAACAGTCGAACCCCTCGGTGGTAACGCATCCTGGGTCACAGCCTGATCCGTCAGTTTGTGAGCCAAACGGATCGCTTGTTGGATCGTGGCTGGTCTGGAAGACGTCACCATACCCTGAATCTGTGGTGCTAACCCATCAATGTACATCTCTATTCTCTTGCTCGGCGGATCCACCATCCGCGGACACATCACAGCCAACTCGTGCGAACGAGTAGTGTAGGCTTCAATCTCCGAACCTACCATCTTTAGTGACCAAAATTCTGATTCTAACTTCGAAATTTCTTCCCTCGGACAGTACTCCTCTCGCATCATGCTTTTGAACTCCTCCCAGTTCATCGCGTTAGCCAGTTCCAATCCAAGGATCTGGACGTTCGAATTCCACCAAGTGAGGGCGGAATCCTCAAGTGTCCCAGCAGCGAATTTGACCCTACTGGCAGGGGGACAGTTACACATCTCAAAGGCCGACTCGGCCTTCTCAGCCCAACGCAGGAAGCCTATAGCTCCCTCAGTGCCCTTAAACGTACTGGGCTTGCAGTCACGGTAGTTCTTGAAGGTACACGTTCCATTCGGACCTCCTGTTTGATTCTGAACGTGTGCGGCTAAAGCGGCCGCGACATGGTCATTCAGCAGAGTTTGGAGTTCAGCTGCAGTCATGCTGATGTTACCACGTCCTCGTCCAGCGTTTCTTCCAGCCATTTCCTAGAATCACAGTATAAAGATGTTAAACATGAATTTTTCTTTCATATACAACACACCATACATGTAATGAAAAGATAAGTAAGAAAGAAATAAGAGACAACATCACATCACAACCACACATTAGTCTAAATAAAAATTCATGATTAAAAACATTGTATCCGCCACAAAGTATTTCCAATCAATCCTCAATTCATAGAAAAATAATAGTTAGGATGGAGACAACCCCTCCATCTAAGCATCATCATTACTAGATGTCGTCATCTGAGGACACCTCTGAGTGTGCCTCCTCCTCAGCCGGTTCTTCCTCCGGTTCTTCTTCGGGATCTTCCTCGGGATCTTCTTCGGGATCTTCCTCAGGCTCCTCTTCGGGATCTTCTTCAGGTTCTACTTCAGGCTCTGCCCCAGGCTCGGCCTCAGGCTCTGCCTCAGGGTCGGCTGCGTTCTGAGCAATCTGCATTTGTAGGATATCGCAACGCTCTAACGCTATTTCGGTTCGGGTCCTTGCTTCTTGGAGTTGCTCTTTCAAGTCTATCATTTCGGCTTGCATCTTCATCATAACCTTCGTTTGTTGATCACTAGCCCCTTGCATATCCTTCATTGCCGCCGCCATGCGGGCAACCTCCTCCTTATTCTCGGTTTCGTCTTTTAACAATCTGGAAACGTTCTCTCTCGTGTAGCGCATGTAACCCACATCACGCTCCAAACATGAAACAACGGCTGCGAGAACTCTCTCTACAGGTTCGGTTATGGGTGGTAGGGTGTTGGGATAAGCAGGGTGGTTCGGGTGTGGCAACGGGGGAACTTGTTCACGGTAGACCATACGTCTGATCATGTTAGGGTACCAATCCCAGCTAACGTTGTTTTCGTAAAGGCTTCCGGATAGGCGGTACCTCTTCGGTGCGGGAGCTGCGAGTTCCGGGACTACGCGGGGTGGCGAGGCGGTAGGTAACTGAGGTTCCTTCCCGTGAGCATGCGTCATCGAATCGGATGATGATGAGGGTGGCGTCGACATTCCTACAGGTAAGCCGTGTATGCGCGCGCGTATGAGCGAAAGAGGTAAGAAATAAGATTACAAGACTACACAAACCTATGCAGTGCGTATTATTATAACTAATGGGTCGTCGCGGTTATAGTCTAGTATGCATGCAGTTTCTAGTTCGCTATAACCAATGGCTCTGATACCAATCTGTCACACCCTCAAAATCCACTAACGGAGTTTTACCGTCAGAGGGTGTGAACTGGCAGGATCGGAATCATTAGTTATAACCAAACCAAAGAAAACGTTTAAATGAAAAATAAGTGCGGAAGCGTAAAACCTTAATTCAAAAGTTGCGTCACGCAGGACGACTTAAAACCAAATGTAAATGTTAAAATTAAGTTTGCAGAGTAAGATGTTTAACAATTAATGCATGCTCCTAAACCGCGCGCCCGCCTCGGCTACCTGAGAATAACATACTAAAAGGGGTCAACACGAGGTTGGTGAGTTCACAAGTTATATAAGATAAATCGTTTAGCGTTTGAGTTCAGCGTTTTCGTTAAGTGTTTTGCGTAACCACGTTACGGCGTTTAAAAGTTTTGCGTAACCACGTTACGGCGTTTAAATGTTTTGCGTAACCACGTTACGGCGTTTAAGTGTGTAACCACGTTACAACGTTTAAGTGTTACCAGATAATGTTATGTCAAATTATATATCGATAGGTAGCTAATCTATACAACAAGTATTACTAAGTGGTTCGAGACCGAAGCTGACTGTTTATCAAGTGCCCGTCACCAGGTCAACCCAGACCATGGTAAGTGTTAGCCAAAATTACACCCACTCAACCTCCAGTTGAGCTTAGCGTCGGGTGGGGTTTGTCAAACCCAGTAGTACTACTCAACAGTGACTCGCTATTCCAAATATTAACCGGTTCGATGCGTGGGACTTCAAGGGTTACGTGCCGCTTAGCCTCTACAAGTGATATATATAATTTATAACAAAATCTTAAATATGTGTTTATCTCAAAAATGCGTTTATCGGAGTATGTTATCTCCCCCAAGTGAAAAACGTTTGAAAACAGTTCAAAGAGCGGGGTAAGTGAACTCACTGTTTGCGAAGAATATTCCAAATTAGATCACCGAGTGATGCGCGTCGTAGAAAACTCTCTAGCGTTCTAAAATAACAAAGAGATTTTCTAAGTATCGGAACGTTTAACGAGTCTCTAGACTCGGCACATAATACCTATGCACGTATCATGTTTCGTGTTTCGTTTGTGAACCGTGTGTGATTTAAACAAGTACAATTGTGATACGATACACGAGTGAGCAATTACTTTCGTGTCATGTATTAATAACATACTTACAAGCAATTATTCCCGTAAGGGCATTTTGGTCAACAAACAAAGACTAACTAACCATTATTCCCCATAAGGGCAATTTGGTCAATTCATGGCAATCAAACTAGCAACTATTCCCCGCAAGGGTATTTTGGTCAAAATACAACAATTATATAAGAACTATCATATTTCATGCATTCCTACACAACTCAGCAGCTAGTTTCATTGTGACAGAATTTCTACTTGAAAGATTGTACTATTTCACCGATCATATCATCTCAATTAATTCACCAAAAATCACCACTGAAACATACATGTCTTAGGTTTCCAGAACATATTTTATATTATTTTTATTCCATATAGATTTCTCATAATGATCAAAACACTACAGTAAACTCATATCAGTCAGATTCATGCACAACAGAATGTTATTTGCAATTCCCGGTAAACGAAAAATCCAATAAATGCAAGACCACTTGGGTTTGGTTCCTAACTCAGTGAGTCAACTTCCAGAAGTGGAACCAACCCAATTGGCCTCGTAGTTCATGAGATATAGAATTTACAATATAACCTAACAGCAGGTCTAACAGCTCAGCTTTGCATCACGTTTTTGTAAAATCATAAAAGTATACTTCCACTTATCCAAAAATTACGAATTTATACTTTATAGAAACTAGACTCAACCTAGTTTACTGCAGTACCCACAATCTCAATCAATTTTCACGTTTACACTTCGTTACAGTCAGTTAAACATCGTATATATATTCTGTCCAGAATCTGTTCACATCAAAACTCAACATCATAACAATCTATGAACTATCATGCATCCATATAACCCTCTAGACACCATAACTACTATCCATGCATATAAATCACACCATACATACAAGATTAGGGTTTGTGTTTTAATTCAAATCAAGAACAACAATCAATCATGTATCAATATCAATCTAGTTATCACTTTATCATCAAATCAATTCAAGAATCACATGAACAATATAACACCTAGAATCGGCCAGCTAGGGTTTGTTATTAACCCAACAAACATCAAATTCAATCAACAAGGATGTGAAGGATGATCAAATATACCTTCCTAGCACTTAGTTCTTGGATCAAAGACTTGAATTGATGGTGTATGTGGGTGTTCTTGTGGACGGCAGCCGTGGAGAAGGGAGGTGAGAGAGAGCCGATTGGAACTTGTAGGTTAGGGTTAGGATAATAATAATAGTTAGGGTTAAGTTAATAATATATTTATAGATATACAAGTTACATTCTAATCCCTCTACTTTCCAAGTGTTGTTTTTCTAGAACATTCTATCATACTTGCACAATAAGTTAACATGACCATAATATTATCACATAGCACATAATCCTAACACATAGTAATCACATAGTTCGTGTTTTGACGTTTGTCGTTTATTTATCAACTCGTTTGCGTTTCGGTGCAAATCCCGAAAGACTACTACACATGTAGTAAATGTTAAGCGTCATTTAAACCCTAGTTTAAATGTAATGAAGTATGCGTTATAGATTCAACGATCTTTAAAGTTTGAATTAACGGAGTTGAGTTAACGAGGTTAACCTGGAATTGACGATTGTCACAAGTAAGGTCTCCACTCATTGCTTATGGATAAAAAAAACAATATCCAGGAAATATTCGCACTTGTATATCACTCCTAGGTTTTGACAACTTACATAATTTTCATATTAACCTCAACTTTAAGAGTCGATTTATATTTATCTTATCTCTATTTATAACACACTTTAAACAAATATTGGGAAACTCTCATCACGAAAAAACACAAACCCATAATAAACATAAAAATATTTGTGTACGAAGTAAATGTCAGCGGCCTGTGATTCAGGATTGATCGACGCCCGAGGAACGCTCTGCCGAATGAATGAGTCACAAGGTGTAAGCCCCAACGACAAAAGAACCTAGGCGCGGAGCATTTTCGGGGGCTAGCCTCCTTCCTTCTTACTTGACTTCCAATTCGACTCTTTTTTTCTTGAATTTGAATCATTTCCTCTTTCTCGCCATTCTTCTGTTTAAGAACTGCGCCCCTTGCCTCCGGTGGCTATTTGACTAAGGCTGGAAAGAGGTGCTTGCTTTATGAAACTTCAACCTTCTTTCTTTGATTCTTTGATCGGAATACGGATGAGATCAGAAAGGCCATCATTGGGGCAAACGATGCAATAGCTTCGGTTAGAGCAAAGCCCAAAATGGCATAACCAAATGATTGTTTAGCCAATGATGGATTCCGAGCCACGGAATGAATCGAGGAACTAAGGACGTTTCCAATACCGATAGCAGCTCCCGCTGAAGCAATTGTAGCAGCTCCGGCCCCTATTAGTTTTGCACCTTCTAACATCTCGAGTTGATCATTCTCCTCACGCTTTTTCTTTTTCATTCACGATTTGATGTTCTAGATTCCTCTCTAGTCTAGATTCCTCGTCGATTCTTCCCCTCGTTCTTAATATCTTGGACATCTCACTTTTCCATGCAACGCATTCTTTTCGATCTTGTACCCGCTTGCTTCTATCTATAGAAAGATTCTCCTCTCCAATGACCTATTCACTACCAAGATTGACCTGAGTATCCGCCTTCATGCTTACACGTCCCCTTCCATCCTCCTTTTCTCCTTTATTCCCTGTTCTTTTTCCTCACGCTTCTCTTCCTAGGAAATTAGGCTTCCTTATAACCTATAAAAAGTATTTAAAGAAAGTGTAATATTGGTATAGACTCACGGAGACTAGATTCTATTTTTTGCTGGATCAACTGTGCGGGAACTTGAAATGCAATTGACTAGCAAAAAGTGTGGGTTAAGAGCTGCTGTTGAGGCTCTCTGTTGCAAATCCTTTCTATACGTTATTTTTTATCCAATCTCGCACTTGGTCTGATCCTATTCTTTACTAATGGTTGTTGACTAAAGGATGCATGGGACTCTTTTTTCTCGTTGCTAGGCTTTCAACCAAGTGCTTTTCCATCTTAGGTGAACGAGCTACGATCTCGCAAGGCACTACTGTAGAGCTCTTTGGGCCTGCTGCTGTCTCAATCGATAAACTTTGAAGATTAGCCTACTGAACGATTCTATCTTTTATTTAATGAAATGAAAAATGAAAATTTCCTACTGAACGAGATTATTATTATTTCATTTCAAGATTGATTTTCGTTGAAGAGTTCTCTCTGTCCCTCCGTCCCCCAATTAGCTAGTTGTCCCGTCCGTCGTCCAATCCCTCACTTCGTTTCTGATAGTCCATTAGTAGTCCCTACTGAGCAATCTAGCTGCAATCGAGCTAGCATTGAAATGGAAAGAGTAGAGTGAAAGTAGGACGAGGTCTGCCCTTACACTTCCTGTTAGTAGGAGTGAATTAGTTAGAGTCGGTCCGTTCTCTTGTTTCAGAAGCTAGGGACAAGCCTTCCTCCATCCTATTCAATAGCCTATCGAGCCAAGCCAGATCTGCAGCCAGTGACGATAACTAAGTAGTTAGTAGAATTAGTATAAGTAGTAGTTGACTGGGACGATCCACTAGATCCATAAGCCCGTAAGGGAAGATGAATAGCCTTTCTTTTTAAGAACCTCGTTCGATCCCGAACTGCATTCAAAAAAGTAAATAAAGCGAGGGATTACCAAGCTAGAAAGAAGAGTTGGTTTTGAGGTAACTTCCATAATAGGGAAGGAGTGAACTCGAGAGAAGAGAAAGCTATATGCTTAACACACGCAAGTCGGACTCTCTTTTCTAGATTCACTCTCTTCCTCTTTGACTTAGGAGTTCCAGCGGCCAATTATACGACAATATAGGCTGAGCGAGAATAGGATAAGTGTGTTATTAGATTTTAAATAACAAGGTTCGGCAAGTAAACGAGGAATTTCTTACAGTAAGATAGAAAGCAGGCTAGTCTCCGAAAATGCCCCGGACCGTGTCGTTTGGAACAAGTAAGATTTATCAGGGTAGAAGGCCAAGCGAGAAGGACTCTGCTTACTCACCAGGTTTACAGCGGCGGCGCGGCTACCCGAAAGAAAAAATAGCTCTACACAGATCGAGGAGAAGTACCCGACAGGACTTACGGCGGATTTTCGGATAAATCAAATTTCGTATGATAGTTGCAGACAAGAAAGTAGCTGTGACGTGAACTGCGCTGTGCTCATCAAAGTGTTGGCTGCACCGTGCTGAATGAACAAATCCCATTCCCTTTTCCCTTTCCTTTGTGAGGAAAGCCCTCACCTTCTCTCTTCCAACCTTCCGACCCAACTTTTATGTTTATGATGCACATGTATATTTAAGTTTAGTGATTTTTTTTAAAACATATGGTTAAGCAATTCAATCATTTGTATGATTAATTTAGTACTCGAGAGTTTTTTATATTATCAATATAAATGCAATTAGCACAATTAT
This sequence comes from Bidens hawaiensis, assembly GCF_021521415.1. Taxonomy (NCBI): domain Eukaryota; kingdom Viridiplantae; phylum Streptophyta; class Magnoliopsida; order Asterales; family Asteraceae; genus Bidens; species Bidens hawaiensis. Next base: position 90,178 of record NW_027505211.1, read on the forward strand.
GTAAAATGAGTAATGATAGATACTTTTACTAACAATATATATCCAACATAATATATTATATGAAGTGTGGGGAAGTCTAAAGTAGTATATTTCGAAATCTTCCCAAAAGGAAGCTTTAGGAATAGGGCATGGTGCTCAAGGTTTGACATTCACATGTGACCTTGGACCCAAGACTTATAACTTCTTTAGTAAGACAACGATTTATACATACCAAATGTGTTCTTCATGGTTTCCTTTATTATGGTATCGTATGTTGATACAAATCATAGCATTTAATTTTATAAACTTTGACACACTTGTGTACTATTATGGAAAATGATAAGCATAAAACGAAAGCTAAGGGTTATGTTTACGGGTGGTTCTTTATGCCAACCTGACATACAAGATAATCATGAAAAACTTATAAAATAGAAAAGCAAAATTTACAAATTATCTTTTGAACACACTTCTAAAATACATCACTTTGCATACAATATGGGATTTAAACTCTTATACGAGAGGCTTCATCTTATCTCACGACATGTTAGGGTTAGGGCCAACTTCGAGAATAAAAAATAAAAATTTTTTAAGTCGGAGGCGAAAATTCTTGGGCCTTAAGTAGAAAGAGTATTTTGTTGGGTTTAAATAATTTAATTTTTTATATGAGCTTACTTGGTTATAATTTGGGTTATGTAAAAAAACTTTTTTTTCTATAAAAATAGGATTAAAAATATCTCAAATGAGACTAGAACCCATAACCTTTTGGTTGAGAGTAATACCTCTTTGCCACTAGAACAAACTAGTGGTTATATACTTGAGTTTAAACACTAAATATGTATATTGTTTTAATAAAAATACATTTGGTTTAAAAATAAATAAATTTCGGGCCTAACGGGGTGTCGGGCATGTGGTCGTCGACCACCCATTCAATCTGGTGTTCCAAAACCTGTGAAGGCTACAAGATCTATTGAGGTTCCTTTGGCTTAAAAATAGATCTTTACTTAAATAAATTTTGTAAAAAGATTGACGTAACTTTGTGCTGTTAGTTGGGCTGTTGGTTGTTTTGACCACTAACAACTTACTAGTTTTAATAAAATTTGTTGTTTCAAAAGAAGAAAAAGAACTTAAATGTTTGATTTTTTTTTTAAACTTATTAAAGTTGTTCTTCATGGTAGATAACAACATTAGATAACAAAATACGAAAGCTAGTAGTGGGTGGAAACGATGTTTTCTTCACCTCTGCCGTCGTCGCGAAACTACTTGATATTTTATGAATATCTTCACATATTCCAAATCGGCATCAACTAAGCAGTTGTTCTTTTCCCTGATCCCTTCCGAGTGGTCAACGTGAGACTTGTGCCAAATCTTCTTGCCCAACCACATTTAGGTGAACTGGAAAACTTGAAGATCATCACCCCCACTCTGTAGCATTCAACTAATCGCTCTCTTAAGTAGATTCGTAAACAATCTGACAAATTTTGCGAATTTCGGATCACCTTCCCAATATCATATCGGGAGTATGTGCTCTACTTCCCACCGTCAAGTAGAAAAACTCTTACACTCTAGTCCAAAATATTTTGGCCTTTTGATAGTTCGCTATAAAAAAAAAGTTAACAAATGTTAAAGATAAATATAAAAATTTGATACGAAACCCAAAAATAGAAAAATGAAATACCGTATTTTCGATTTTGGGATAATTCAACCCAAGCATGACACAAACACGTTTTCTCCTCTCACATCCTAGGAGTTGTTCTTTGTTATGGAACGTTCGCTCCACTCAAGCGTCCCGCTCCTCCTGTTGAATGACCGCCTCGACCGGTTTTCTTGGACCTTTTGTGCGATTGTTTTCCCTCGGCGCCTTCTTTAGGAGGTTTTTGCGTCTCCAGAATAAAAAGTCGGGAGATGGTAGCTGCAATTAATACAAATTTTGGTCAAGCTTCATACTATAGACGTTGTCGTCTTAACCGAAAGACATCTCTTGTCGGTAACAACCCGCCCATTAATCCATACATTTAAATAGATGAGGTAGTTTGAGAAAGTATTGCGGTAGATTTGTGTAATAGTGTAGAGAGAAATGGAGATTGTCGGTAATATTTAAAGGGTAAAATGGGAAGTAATTGCCAAACTCCTTGCAAATCGGCTCAAAAGTATAATTGGTTCGTTGATTCCTCTAGCTCAAACAACTTTTATCGAAGGGAGATATATTTTGGATCTGTTGTGAATGGTTAATTAAATTATTTCATGGGTGATGGAGGAGAAAAAAATATATGTTTTTCAACATGGACTTTGAGAAGGCTTGTGATACCCTTAATTGAGGATTTTTATTGAACATTATAAGTGGCATGGAATTTGCGGCTAGATGGATTTCTTGGATTTCGGCTTGCCTGATATCTATGGTAAATGGCTCGCTCACTGTTGAATTTAACTTATATAAAGGTATTAGACAAGGTGATTTGCTTGCTCCGTTTTTATTTGTGATTGTTATGGAAGCCCTACAAGTAATGGTTGGTAGATAAGATAAGGCGAGTTGGGCTAACTTCAGGAATTCATTAGCCAAATGACGGGTCGATTATTTCCCATTTTTGTTTTGCTGACGATGTCATGTTCCTAACGAAGTAGTCGACAACTAGTATGAAGAACTTGAATCGGTTGCTGCGTGTTTTTTTTTCTTAACTTCGGGCCTTAAAGTTAATCTTGCTAAAAAGTGTATTTATGGTACCGAGGTTAGTGAAAACGAATTGGTAAGGATGGTTGTGATTGTTGGGTGTGGAGTAGGTGAATTTTCATTCACTTATCTAGGTTTACCAATTGGTGTTGATATGAAACTTACAAATTTTTGGAAGCCGGTAATCAATAGATTCAGTGTAAGGCTTTTGTCAGACCAGACTTTGGGCCTAGGAGTGTGACCAACTGTCGGTACCTTGTTTGTAAATATATTAGAGTGTGGTTGCAAATCGATAGTCTTTTCATTAAAATATTGTTATATTCAAAATCTCGGGATTTAAACACCCAATAGCATTTTACAAAAAAATTAATTGATGATAATTTACATATTTTACATTTAATCAAATTATCTAACCATCAGATCATCTAATGGCTAACACCATCGTCTTCTATCTCCAACTAATCATTACATGTAAAGTAGTTTATAAGATACGTGGGCAACACATGCTAGTGAACACCTTGACTCTAAAACATTTTATATACATAATTATTCCCTACGGGTATCTTGTAATCTGGCTCGTCATGGCAAATGAAATAATCAAGTTCTAAGATTCTGAAATACTATTATAAACTCAAGCTCAACTTGAAACTGCTCAACAAACACCGCAACATTCGAGTACCAAGCAACTACCAATATACACACGACCATTCCCAACGAGGGAAACTTGGACCCGGCCCGTCATGGCGGAGGAACGATCAAGCATGGTGTTGTGTGCCCACCACCTGCCCACATATGCAAGATATAGATAAACATATACAATAGCCTAAGGGTTAGCGATTATTTTTGTAACATCCCCAAAATTTCGATCCAAATTTGACAACTTAGAAAAGTTGAAGGATCAAAAATAATCTCAAAGATATAAAAAATTAAATAAGGAAAGAGAATGTTAAAGAAATAAGGAAATAAAAACATTCCATAAAGAAAAATTCATTTCATGTAAAGGATATGGAAAAAGAAAATTTCATCTCATATGGAAAGATGGAAGAAAGTGGAAGTATTCCAAGGGTATAAATAAGGAATATAAAACTCATCCCACATGGAATGTAAGGCCCCGAACCCGGTGACCCTACTTTAGCGTCGGATTTACTCATAAACACAGTTCTTCAAATCAGAGTTTATTAAAACTTTTCGCGGAATATAAAACATCAATCATTTGTTACAAAACATTAAATCTTTTCTTTGATACCATAACACAAAACTTTATATTTAAAACATCTTTACTTCTTTCTTCAGATGCCAGCCGTTCAATCCATGCCATGCGTCATCCTCTTGCTAGCTCTGTAATCGGCTCACCTGCGTGCATACTAAAAGTCAGCTACGCTGAGTGAGTTCTAGTTAATCAGGCAACATACAATCTATTCCCATATATTACTTCCCGTATCCGAAGACACATATTACTACCTTAACCTTGTATAAATATCCATAGGAGGATCGTCACGTAATATCTATTAAAAGAACCATTACCATTACCCTACCATATATAATTTCCATAGGAGGAACACTATACTATCCATAGAAGGAACACTTTACTATCTATAAAAGGAACACTATACCTTCCATAAAAGGAATACTATACCTTCCATAAAAGGAACACTATACTTTCCTTAAAAGGAACATTATACCTTCCATAAAAGGAACACTATACTTTATTATTTAATATCTATGTAAGGAGCTAGTCACTTCCCTTGACGATACGTGCAATATCCGAAGATCGTTCACGTACCGTCAAGCAATCAATCGTATCGATCACATATACCATACACGGCATACACATAAAATCATATCCTTTCGTTCATACTTTCTTACTTTCTTTTGTATTATCTTACTTTCATATCTTACGTTATAAAGAGCATTACGCCCTACATTCCTCGAGTATTACTAGGGCTCGGTACCCTCTTCGTAACCATACAACCATACGTTATCATTTCTTTCATCTATTATCTCTATCATGTTCATACACATAAACATACATAACATACTTACCTTATTCTTAGCGCTGCAACCTGACAGTACGTGCAATATCCGAAGATCGTTCACATACCATCAAGCAATCATTCATATATTTCACATTATCCATATAAGGCATACACTTATCTCTTAGGATAAGTGTATTAACAAACATATTGAGTATGCACACAGCCCCGAAAACGTAACACATAAATGGGGCTAGAAACTCACCTGAATTCTGCTTCTTTTTCTGATAGCTGTAAATCCCTTCTCTATCTGAGCTCGGCTGACTGTACAAGTTACACGTATCAATACTCGCCTGATCTAATCTGGTGGCCTAGTAGTAGCTTACTTAACTTATCGCTTTTTAATTTATTTTCTAATCAAACTTAGCTCTAGGCGAAGTTAACCTTAGGCGAACTTAGTTGTAGGCGAAGTTACCAGCTAGGCGAACTTAGCTTTACAGCGAAGTTGCCATCAGGCGAACTTGGCTTCAGGCGAAGTTGTCATCAGGCGAACTTGGCCTCAGGCGAAGTTACAGTTAGGCGAACTTAACTTTACAGCGAAGTTGCCATTAGGCGAACTTAGCTTGCAGGCGAAGTTCATCAGGCGAACTTAGCTTGCAGGCGAAGTTCATCGCGTTGAAGGAGAAGTTGCCCAGATGCAGGCGAAGTTACCCAGACAGCCGCTGTTCGGTTTCTTTCCAGCATTTTGAGCGTTTTTAACACCCTTGCTATGGTTCAATATCACCCACTACGTTTCCCGACCATCTTCGGTCGCTTATACACTAAAAAGCTTGGATCTTTAAACCTTAAAGGTCAAGAATCATACCTTTTTGAGCTTGTTTGGATCTTGTTTAACTTGTTAACACAACTAATCGCTCTCTCTCGGACCTGCCCGATTCTTCCCTTGGCTCAGCCGGTTCCGGCGAAGTTAGTGGGTATGTGTGTGTTAGGGAGTTTGGTGAAATATGAAAGATATTTTGGGGTTTAGGGGATATTTATATCCCTGAAATCACATGGACCTAAGGCCCATTCTCATTTAACCCGTCTCCATTAATCCAACACTAGCCCGACTCATACCACCTCCTACTCTATTATTTATTTTCTGACAACCCGAGTAAACTTTCCCTCTATTAGTAAGTAATATAATTAATATTACTTTGAAATTTCGGGATGTTACATGGAAAGTAAGAAAGAAATGGAAACTCTTTATAAGGAAGAAAGTTTACATAGTAATATTCTTCGATGCCAAGCATGCACCTAGTGGTCCTAGCAAAGGGTGCGGAGCACCCGACGCACACGGGCTCGGGCGAGGGCGAAAGACGCAATGTGGCGCACTTTGCATGCCCGCATCGCGCGAGCCGCTTGAGAGCCGCCTTATTGTTTTTGGAAAATGAAAGTTAGGACAAGACATGACATGTTATTAAAATAAAGGGATAAAACATTAAAATTCTGATATCTTAACCCATCGCGATACGCGATGGACTTCTCACCACGTCCCAAAAAGGGCGGTGTCGCGATACGCGACGTCCCAAGACGTTAGGCCATCGCGATACGCGATGATAAGGATAAACACCGGATGGCGCGTGTCCACTACGAGGTAGATGTGTCAGGCCACGTGGTGACACATGGCACTCTCTGATCTACATGAGTCATCGCGTATAACACCTAATGACGCGCGTCCACTACGTGATAGATGTGTCAGGCCACGTGGCGACACGCGGCACTCTGTGATCTACATGAGTCATCGCGTATAACACCTGATGACGCGTGTCCACCACGTGGCAGATGTGTCAGGCCATGTTCGACACGTGACACTCTCTGATCCACATTTAAATTAAGAAATATAATATACATGAGGGTATAGTCAAAATAAGAAACATAAGAATTTATATATCAAGATTATAGACAAATGACGTTTCTTCTTGAAGAAGAAACTAATCATAGACATTTCTTCTTGAAGAATAAACATAGCACATGATTGGCAAATAAAGAGAAAAATTTAAAATCTAAATGTTTCATTTAAACAAATGATCAATCAAGATTTAATTCTATAAAAACCAGACTAAAGGTTTGTAGCCGGATTAAGAGACGGTCCATGTATTTATATAAACCTATTTATTATAGGTTAATCATTCATTCATTCACAAAGGTTTTCAAACGAGATCACCACATCATTCAGAACAGACAATCACAAATGGATACGTTAAACCTTTTTTATCAGCCAAGATAAACGGGTTGTTTATTTTAACAAAGTCGGTCAAATATATGAGATTACGTGATCTTTACATAAAGATTTAAGGGATTACGTGATCCCTAATTTACAAGATAAAAAATAAAAGCAACTCAGACTGAGTACACATGTGTCTGGATCCAAACATAATTTATCTAGTCTTTCAATCAAGGCTACGTGGCCGCAGACTAGAGATCATAATAAAAGTTCTCCGATTGGGCGTCAGTTCCCGGAGAACCGTAATTGTGTGTGTATGGCAGTGGCACAAATCCCAGAATTAAGAGACGTTTCTGCTAAGATTGTTTAAGAAAACTATCTTGTCAGTCAAAGAAAGATTTATTAAATGTTTTTAGAGTCAACGATTCACCAACATATCGCTGACGTATTTCCCCCAACATTTCAGGAAATAAGGTTAGCACATGTAGCAAGTAATGATAGCCACTTATGGAGTTAGATGCTCGTAAGGTAGAGATGACTCAGTTTTTAATTATTAAAATATTGCAAACAATATTTAGGGGCTGTTTGTTTACATCTAAATGAAACCATTCAGATGTAAACATCTTATTCATTCAGACTTCAGACTGTTTGGTTCTAAACAGAAAAACATCTGAATGATTAAAATTAGGTCTGAATCATTCAAACTTGTTGTTGCTGCTGAATGGGACAGAGGCTCATTCAGACCTGACTCATTCAGATCTGAATGAACCAAACAACCCCTTAAACAAGGTTTCTAAATTATTCACTCGGATATTTAATTAATATAAATAAAGGTTTACTAATAAATTAATGTTTCAAAAACATATATTAATATTGTATTATAAAATAAAAGACTTCCGCTAAATAACCCGCAAACTCTGATATTTTACAAAACATGTACCGACTAGTGGTCACACGCCCAGGCCCTAAGTCAGGGTGTGACAATTTTTGCTTATAAAGGTTTAGGGATACATAATCCCATGTAAACATTTGTTCATATGACTCGTTTAAAGAGTTGTAAAAGTTTGAGCGTATTCACCTTTGTTCTGGTCAGTTTAATAGTACTGATTTCTGTCTGTGCATTACCCTGAACCTTTAGTATGAGAACAACTTTTATAAATATATAGATCGAATGATCTAGCTTTAGTCCTTTAGTCTAATTTGAATATCTTTAAACCTTGATAATCATTTGTCTGAATTAAATATTTAGACTTGTAGTTATTCTGTTTATTTACCAATTATGTGTTATGTTTCTTCTTCACAAAGAAACGTGTGTTTATAAATATTTTAACGTTTCTTCTTGAAGAAGAAAAGCCAATTTAACTATAACCTTTGTATGTAAAATTTTATGTTTCTTAATAATGAAGAAATGTTATTTATATTAAAAAAAGAAATGTTAAATTTACTATAACCTTATATATGAAAAAGCTAAAAATACATATTTAAATCTTTTCAAGTTTTAGACTATACTCATGACTTAGACAACCATGTATTGAAATAACTTAAGCGTAATTCCTACCTTTAAAATGACGTTTAGAATATGATATATGTACTGCACGTCGAGTGTCGGGTATGAAACATCGAAACTTCGAATTGGCATCGGGATGACACAAACTTCAAGACTCATGGAAACTTCAGAGCAAAAGGGTTGTTGTGTACGTATGATATGGTCTAAAATATATATATTATTATATAAATATTTCCTACATTTTTAAGTATCTTTTAGCCAGGTTTTTAATGAATATTATTCTAATTGATTCATATATATAGTTTAAAGATTTGAAGTGACAACGAGCTAAAAAAAACCAATAAGGAGAAAAATAGATGTCTTTTATTAAATGTTGTTTAAAGAACATGATAGTAATTCAGATTATGGGTGTTGCGAATTAATTATCTTGAAGTAATAATTATTTGTTAAATGAGTTCACAATTAAAATAAATGGTGTTGGTTGTTTGTTTGTTACATGCGTTAAAGTTAAATTGAAATCAAAGTTAATAACACCTTATGTTTAACTATTTTTATCATATTTGTTATGAAGCAAAGTCAACCGTGAGTTTAATTAATAATGACATGGGCTCATGATTTAAATATATATTCATACATATTACATGCCCACAATTAATGAGAAGGGCAGCCCAAGGTGCGTCCGTGAAAAAGGTTTTTAACAAGTAATCAAGGGGGGGGGGGGGGGGGCGGACGCAAGAGAATTCTTGGGAAGGAAGTTGGCAGAAGCTTTTTGGAGATTGAAGCTCCCAAGGTGAGAGGTCACGGTTATAGTAAAGAGGGAGTTGTTGGTTTTTGAAGAAGAGCATCTTGGTTCAAGCAAAGAAAGTTTGGGTTCAACACCTACCCATCCAAACATTATTATTATTTGGTTTGATTTTATTGTTTTCTTTATGAATTCAGTTCTCGAACCTTATCTATTTGTTTTTTTCTTGAGTATGGTTGTTAACACCCTAGCTACCTAGGTTTTGATGAATATTGATTTTGCTTAATGGTTTATTTGGTTTTTATAAATCACATGACGTATTACTTTTGAAAAGCTTTATCTATTTTGATCTTAGATGTGTTATTTATTGTTTTTATATAATTTTTGCATGTGATTCTCCTTATTGCCTTAATTGATTGATTTTGTATCGTCTGGTTAGGGTTATTTGGTTAGGTCATAGACTTAGTGTTTTTGATCTATTTGTGGTTAGCGCGGCCATAGGAATCTTGTGTGCAATTAATTATTAAAATTCAATAGGTTCATCTTCCTTGCGACCGATAGTAATAGGGAGTCGGTTTGTCTCGCATCTTTATTCGGTTAGGTTAGAATTGCGCGAGAACGAGTTTTGGTCTTGTCCGGTTTGGTTTTGCGTGCTAATAAGTGTCTTTATTCATATTAGATTTTGTTACTCCTTTATCCCTAGAATTGCTAGTACAAATTTTAAGTGGGATATGTGTCGTTGAGTCCGAGAGGAGATGCGTCGTTAGGGTACCTTAGTAATCTTTTTCCCAGTTCATTTATTCAATCTTCTTAGATCTGTGAGGGTTAGTTGGTGAGACCGAGAGGTGATCTAGCGAACTTTAATGAGCCTTAGTTGATTATTTTAAGATCCCGGTGTCGTGTGATTAGTTAATTTCATTAGCCGTTGAACTGTCATTAGGATTCTTGCCTAGGTAGTCGTTTCTCCATATTCGTTAAGAGCTCGGTTAGTGCCGTTAAGTTTTCCAGTAGTTTCGTTAAGTTAAGTTAGTTTTAAATTAATTAAAATAAAATAAAATCAATTAAATATTATTAGGTAGGACTTGGATTAGGGTCTATAATCTGATCTGTTCTAACGCGTCTTCGAGTTCGATATCCGGACTTTCCTTTTCTTTGCTATACGCGACCGGTACACTTGCCGTTTATGTGAACTAGGATAGATTGTTTGGTTTTTAAAACTTAGTTGCGATTCGTGATTATATATATATATATATATATATATATATATATATATATATATATATATATATATATTCGCACATCAAGTTTTTGACGCCGTTGCCGGGGACACGGTTTGAGGCGATTGGAGAACGACCCGAGTTGAGGACTTGCTTTTTACAGTTTTGTAGATATATTTAGATTAATATACCTTATTTTAGTTTTCTTTTAAATAGTTTAATTTTTAGTTTTAATTAATTTTCGTCTACTACTCTCTGGTGCCCGTGATCAGTTTATGTTTAAATGTGTAGTAATGGAGACTTACGAGAATGGAGTCAAAGAACAAAACGTTACACCGTTTGGCAGATGGAGATACAGAGGATTTTGGATTGTAAAGCAAAAAATCGGGTGAAACCCCGTTTACGTTTGATTTTTGATTAAAGGGGGAATCTTCTGGGTTATAAAAACTCATCCGGTGAATTCATTGAGCAAATACCAATTCCGGATGAGGTAATATTTGATTGGTTACGCATCATCCATGATACAAATCCAAATGGCCCATTTCCGACCCAACAAGCTTTAGATGGAATTCGGCTTGGTTTAATGAATCAGTCACAACTTAGCGAGCCAATTATTGAATTTGAGAATTTGGTGTTGGAAAAGCAGTCAGAGGAGTATGTTCCTTCATGGGAGGACGAGTTTAGGTGTGAGTTTGGTGACGAGTTGGTGGACTTTATCATTACGGATGAAGGCGAGTTTGACCTACTTGGTGATCTAAAGCTGCTTGGAGATTTAATATATAACGAGCCAAGTGTGGGGATCGAGAAGGAGCTTTGTAAGGAGAGCCATGAGGTAGTTAGTGATTTGGTCCTTCCAACACTTCACCTTGTTTGTGAAAAACCAAAACAGGAACCGTACTCAATCTTCATTCGGGACGTGTTAAGGTTTAAAAATTTGGCTAAAAGAATTAGGAGGATTTCTGGGCGAAGAAATCGTAGTGTGATGAAGAGATTGACTTCCCCGTTTCACTTCATTGAACCATTTTTGGGGGAATTCAAGAGTTGGTGGGCCTATTTTAATTCATATGGTCGGGCACATGAGAGTTGTGCACTTGGTTTCTTCCTTACTAATTGTAAACGGAGAGTGTTGAGGAGAATTGATAGGAAGCGGATAAAAGAGAAGCCTCCTGATTGAGGTTTTGGGAGCAAGTCTGGCTGAAGACCTTTGTGTAAACTTAGTGGTTTCCGGGAGACAACCCGGTAATATCTTTCCTTATTATTTTATTTTCATTTTTATTTCCGAGTTTTGCCGCGTGTTTCTTCTTTTACTTGTAGGTTATTCCTTGGTTGGTTAATGACGGTTGATGATCTGGAGTTTTAAACAAGTGTGGGGATGCAATTTGCTTAAGGATTGCCACGTTCTTTTGTTAGTGATAGCTTGATAGAGAGCACTGGAGTTTTAAGCTTGCGTTCGAATTGTATGGCATGGAACACGACTCGTGAGGCATATCGTCATATTTACCAGGGGAGTCTGTTCCACTTTACTTATATTCGAATGTGATTTAATTTTTGTTTTTTTCTTGTCTTATTGAGGACAATGTGACATTTAAGTGTGGGGATGGGAAACTGACGTTTTTATATTAAAAAAATCAAATATTTAAAAAAAATAATAAAAAATAGAAAAATGTCCCGAATTTTAATGAAATTTTTGTAGATAATGGAAAATGATAGAAAAATTTGAGATTGGTTTTTTATAACTACTATTATATAAGAGATTAAATAAAGATAACGGACTAAAATTGGGATGTGTCAGTAGGCCCAACTAGCTTTGATAGTATTGTTTAGAAGATTTCATATATATATATATATATATATATATATATATATTTGAAAACCGGTGAAACCGAATTTCGATGCTTAGGGAGGATTACCATAATCTAAAAACTTTGAGATGATAAGACTTAGATGCACTCAAACCAGCACATCACCACATGTCCATCTTTCTACGAGTTTAGAAATAGTTATATACTTTAGGGTGATATAAAAAATGAAAAAAAAAAGAAAAAAAAGAGAAGAAATATGTTTTGAAAGTTATGTGTACTCTGAAAAGTTGTTCTAAAAAGCAAATGATTGTGAGAAAGTTATGTATTGTAAAATGCCAAAGAAACATTCTCAAATTTAGTAAAAGAGGCCAAAGATGCACATACTAGACGAGACTTAGAGTTTACGTGTTACCAAAGGGATAGTGACTCTGAGGATACACTATTGGGGCTCGAAGGTACTTAGTCAATAAATATAAAATTAGGAATTTATAGGACAAAGTCCAATAATATTTAGGAATAGCTCGTACGACCTCCACAGGACCATTCATCCATCAATTTTCACCGAGTGCATCTAATTAGTACCATCAACGAGTCCTTGGCTTATGGTGATTTGTCAAACAGTCTGCTTTTACTCTAGTTTTTCTAGCTCTCTTTGTCTGAGATGGGGTAGGTGTAACTGATGTACATAAAATTATACATCTTTTTAGCATCAAATAATCTCTAAAAACTGCAATTTCTATCAAATAACACGGCACATAAGGCTACTTATCATAATAAAATGTAATTTCAGGTGAAACCAAGCCCCAAACGAAGAAACAAGCGAAAAGATGAAGAAAAACGGTAGAAAACACAAGAAAAACAAGAAACACGCCCCCATGCTTCAAGAAACACGCCCCATGCTTCTGACCAGCAGAAAAGACAAAAATCTACAAGAAAAGACAAAACCTGGGAACAAAAGCACGGGGACGTGCCCCTTGCCCACGGGGCCGTGGTCATACATAAGAAACGACAAAACAAATCTGGCACATGTCATAATAAAACAAGGAGGCGTGCCTACGTAAGCACGGGGCCGTGCTTTTCACTCTGGATTGCCTATAAATAGTGGCTCATGTTGCACTCATTTGGTGTGCCTTGAAGAGAGTTATATCCGGTTTCACTTATAAAAACACTCACTAACACTCATATTGAAGATCTAGTGAAGAGTTTGAAGGCTTGGAGGTCATCACCATCAATCATCATCATCAACCATCATCATTGTCATTAAGAAGGAAGATTCATCCACATTTGGTTAAATTTTTTTAAGTTTAATCATGTGTTTGTTATCATCATCCAATCTAATGTTCATAATTATGCTCATTATGAGCTAAACTCCATTTACCATCTAAAATCTATGAAGAAGGCCGACTCAAGAGTTGTTGATATCAGCGGAGTATTATTAAAACATGAAGCCGACCTCAAAAGTCAACAAGCATCATTACAGAATCTAGAAACTCAAATCGGACAAATTGCCCGACAATTATCCTAAATACCACCCGGCGCTCTTCCAAGCAACACAATCACCAACCCGAATGCGACAGCTAAAGCTGTTACACTCAGAAGCGGTACAACCACTGTTGCCTCACCCACTTCAGAACTAGTTACAGAAAAAGGAATCCCATGATAAAACGCAGGTGAGACTGATCCCAACGGGCACCGTACAACCCAAGGAGCCAGTCTGAACTTATATTCCACCTATTCCATACCCTGACGGCTGAAACAGGAGATATTGGAAGCTCAGTACGGGAAATTTTTATAACTCTTCAAAAAACTCCATATCAACATCCCTTTTATCGAAGCCATCGCTCAAATGCCAAAATATGCCAAGTTTCTCAAAGAAGTACTGACAAACAAGAGGAAGCTGGAGGAACTCTCGCATGTCACTCTGAGTGAAGAATGTTCAGCAGTCCTCCAAAACAAGCTGCCAACAAAAATGACCGATCCAGGGAGTTTTACTATCCCTTGTCTTATAGGAAATTTATCTGTTAGCAATGCCCTAGCTAACCTAGGAGCTAGTATTAATTTAATGCCTTATGCGGTCTTTGCAAAACTAGGAATAGGAGAACCAAAGCCCACCCGCATGAGCATTCAGTTAGCTGACCGATCTGTTAACTATCCTCGGGGTATTTTTTGAAAACATGCTCGTCAAAATCGACAAGTTTGTTTTCCCAGTATATTTTGTAATTCTAGACATGGAGGAAGACAAAAGTGTACCTCTGATTTTAGGAAGACCCTTCTTAGCCACTGCAAAGAAGGCTATTATTGACGTTTGCATCGACAAACTCACTCTCAGGGTCAATGATGAGGCAATCACTTTTGACATAGGAAAATCTATGCAATATCCGCAACATCATGATGACACATTATATTGTGTCGACATCATAGATTCCATCGTGAGTTGTTATATGCGAGATTCCTCCATCGATAAACCGCTAGAAACACAAGTCTTAGACAAAACACTCAACATACCAATTTTAGAAAACGAAAATATCAATGATGACTATCAGGAAGCATCAGAAGTAATATATGAAATCACTAAATGTAATGAAAAATCAAAACCATCAATCGAAGAACCACCAGCCTTAGAGTTAAAAGAACTACCAAACCATCTCGAATACGCCTTTCTAGAAAAAGACTCTCAACTCCCAGTAATTATTTCATCTCACCCTTCTAAAAAAGAGAAAGACGAACTTCTCAAGGTGTCACACCCCAAACCAAGGCCTAGGCTTGTGACACATATGTTGGTACCACAATCGTAAATAAATCAGAGTTACGTTTAATAGCGGAAGACTTTATAAACTTGTGGATTTAAAGCGTAATATTTACATTACAAAAGACGGAATTATAAAATATCCGTTTTAGGTTATAACAAAAAGTATTACTTGTTTTTAATTAAAAACCACCATTTTAATATTTAAAGTTTATACAAAAGAGATCGGAGCCATCGGATATCCTTTAAGCACTTCTTTCCTCCAAGCGCTAATTTTTGTCACCTGCAAAATGTAAGAAAATACGTCAGCAACGAATGCTGGTGAATATGCTGACGCTAAAAATATTTTCTTTACTTAATCACCCCTCGGAACTACGTAGGTCCCGGCCCAACGTGGCTTAGGAATAATCAAGTTAAAACAAAACAATTTATAAACTCAAGTCTCTATACTCGGTTCCCCCAGCAAATACCGCAACGTTCGACTAGTTGAGTGCCTATGCGTATACACAAGGTCATACTCCCCGCAGGCAAGCGTAATTGTGACCAGGTGTGATGTACCCACCACATATGTAAGGATCCAGACAAACGTACACGATAGCCTGAGGCCAGTATTTATACCCTTGTTTATAAATATTTTAGAGACACTTAGTCTCATGTAAAGTTTGTCATATAACACGTTGACTCGTTTGAAAACAAGTTTGTAAAAGTTGGGGCGTATTCACCTTTTGATTTGGATCGGCTTCAAACACCGTCCGAGGGTCTTTCCTGTCGTTAAATAGCACCTATAGTACGAGTATAACCAATTGTTAGTCGGATATACAATCCGGCTTAAGACCTTTAGTCTTATTTTATAAACTTTACCTCGATAAACCTTAGTTCTAAATCTCTTTTTCTTTAAAACCTTTAGTTTAAAAGTAATTTATAAACCTTTAGTTTATTTATAAAACCCTACGTTTCTTCTTCTCTAAAAAACGTATTCTTTTCTTTTCTTTATTATTAAGAATAGTTATTTATTACTTAAATAGTATTTTCATAACAAAGAATATATATATACTTACACACACACACACACACACACACACACACATATATATATATATATATATATATATATATATATATATCAATATTTACAATCATATCTTTTATTCTTTCTTTGTTATGTTTTCTTTTCTTTTATCGAGGTATCGAGTATAACCTCGACTTTAAGGTTTAAGCCTTTTATAATATTTTATTATTATTTTCATTGGCATTACGCCTACCTTGTTGGCGTATAGAAACCCTAATAATTCGAGCAGCACTCCAACGCCGCTTCACCTTCCTTTCCTTCTCGTTCAACCTTTCTTCTCGTTTTCTTTCCTTGGCACCCCAAACTTCAACACTCGTCGGCACACCTTTCGAGACTCATCGCCATGGTGTAGAAAATAACGAACGCCTTCTTGGTCGATACGTCGGTGGAGAATGGAACGAACTTCAAGGAAAACAAACACTGGAAATCGAGGAATTATGGAACGAACTTTAAGACAGATCGAGGGTATGGTTGGTATAACTTAGAGAGATGTTAGAGAGAAGTGAGAGAGCTGTGTTTGGTGTGAGTTGGACTTGAACCCGTAGCCCTCTATTTATAGGCCAATTTTGGAGCCTGTCGCGGTACGCGGCGGCTTCCTTGGCAAGCCTGTCGCGTATCGCGACGTAGGCTGCCTAAGTCATCACGTAGACCTGCCACATGGCGACACGTGGCAGGCGTTGTGCTGCGTGGCTACACGTGGCGGTCCGACTGCCACGTGGTGACACATGGCAACACATAGTGCCACCGGTTGCCACGTGGCACACGTGTCACAAGCTGTCAGACCACGTCATCGCGATACGCGATGACGTTGGTTCAATAGCGATCGCGTATCGCTGTTGACTCCTTGTAGAACTTTATGATCAAGCCCTTCGCAATACGCGATGGGCTTGTCCTTTGTCCCGTTGCGTATCGCGATAGAACAAGAAAACAGAATTTTCTTTTTAAACCCTAAGGTTTTGAAATTTGACAGATTTGGTCCCTTGACATTGGAAAGTTATCAATTTGAACTCGAAATTTTCTCGATGTTACATTCTCTCCACCTTGAAACAAATCTCGTCCTCGAGATTGCTTTATAAGAACAGGTGAGCGTATTTCTTTCTCATTTCGGATTCGAGTTCCCATGTATACTCGGGTCCTCTTCGTGAGTCCCATTTAACTTTCACAATTTTTAATGTTTGTCTTTTCAATTTCTTTAATTTCAAATTTCTATTTGAATTGGTTTTTTTTTTCAACAAATTTTAAGTTTTCATTTATTTCAACATCTTTTAAGGGCATTGATAGAGATTCATCGGCTGAACACTTTCGCACATTCGAGATATGGAATGCATCGTGTATCCCTTGAATTTCCTCGGGTAGTCGCAAGTGGTATGCAACAGTCCAATTCGTTCGAGTACCTTGAAGGGTCCAACGGACTTAGCTTTCCTTTCTTACTGAAGCGAACGATGCCTCTCCAGGGCGAGACTTTCAATAACACTTTGTCACCAACATTGAATTCCAACGGCTTACGACGGACATCGGCGTAACTCTTTTGGAGATCACGTGCCGTCTTAAGTCGTTCTCGAATTTGGAGGATCTTGTCGGTGGTTTATTAGACTATTTCGGGTCCAGATAATTGATTGTCTCCGGTTTCAGACCAACACACGGGCGTTCTACATTTACGACCAGATAACGCCTCGAATGGTGCGGCATGAATACTTGTGTGATAACTATTGTTGTACGAGAATTACATTAGGGGCAAATGGTCATCCCAACTTCCACCTAAGTCAATCACACAAGCCCGAAGCATGTCTTCCAACGTTTGAATTGTCCTTTCGCTTTTCCCATCAGTTTGTGGATGATAGGCAGTGCTAAGGTTTAACTTTGTGCGTAAGGCTTGTTGGAAGCTTTTCCAGAAAATGAGACGTAAAACGACTGTCTCGATCAAAAATTATAGACAGCGGTACTCCATGTAAAGCAACGATGTTGTTTACATAAATATGCACTAGTCTATTCATTGAGTACGATTCATTGATGGCTATAAAGTGCGGATTTTGTCAATCGATCCACAATAACCCAAATAGCATTGTGTTGTCGAGTCGTCTTTGGGAGTTTAGTAATGAAATCCATAGTAATTAACTAACACTTCCATACGGGAAGTTCGGGTTGCTGAAGCAATCCCGAAGGCTTTTGGTGTTCAGCCTTGACTTTCAAACAAGTTAAACATTTCGCCACATGCGAAGCGATGTCCTTTTTCATTCCATTCCACCAGTAGTTATGTTTAAGATTTTGATACATTTTGTCACTATCGGGGTGCATCATGTATTTGGACTTATGAGCTTCGTTCAAGATTTTCTCACGCAAATCCCCAACGATTGGTACCCAAATCCTATTACCGAGTCTAAGGATACCATCGTCACCCTTGACTAGCGAGTCAATGGTGCCATTACGTTTTTTGTTAGAGATTTGGTTTTCATTGATCGCTTGAGTTTGGGAAGATTTGATTTGTTCGAGGAGATCGACTTGAAGTTCTAGACGCAACGCTCGGACTCTTTTTTTCTTCTCATGTTCCTTGCGACTTAAGGCATCAGCCACAACATTGGGTTTGCCTTCATGGTAAACAATTTCGCAATCGTGGTCATTGAGAGTTTCCATCCAACGTCGTGGGCGCATGTTAAGCTCTTTTAGATCGAAGATATGCTTTAAGCTTTTATGATCGGTAAACAAGATAAACCTTACTCCATAGAGATAGTGCCTCCATATCCTAAGTTCAAAGATTATGGCGCCTAACTCTAGATCGTGAGTTGTGTAGTTCTTTTAATGTACTTTGAGTTGACGAGAGGCGTAAGCGATTACTTTCTTCCGTTGCATTAGTACACATACCAAGCCGGAGTGAGATGCGTCACTAAATACAACAAAG
This sequence comes from Bidens hawaiensis, assembly GCF_021521415.1. NCBI lineage: Eukaryota > Viridiplantae > Streptophyta > Magnoliopsida > Asterales > Asteraceae > Bidens > Bidens hawaiensis. The sequence continues at coordinate 108,980 of NW_027505211.1, forward strand.
TCCTCAGTACCTTCTGGCAAGGCCAGTATAGGTGCTTGGGTGAGCTTTTTTATTTGAATATATCGAACGCCTCTTGTTGTTTTGTTCCCCATTCATACTTGATGTTTTTGCGAGTCAAAGAAGTTAGGGGAACGGCTATACGAGAAAAGTTTTCAATGAACCTTCGATAATAGCCGGCCAAACCTAAGAAACTTCGGATCTCGGTTGGCGACTTTGGAATTTCCCACTATGAGATGGCTTCGATTTTAGCGGGATCGACTAGAATACCATTCACATTTATGACATGCCCAAGAAATTGCACTTCGTGCAACCAGAACTCGCATTTTGAGAACTTGGCGTACAATTTCTCGGTTCTAAGTATTTCAAGTAAGGTTCGGAGGTGGACTTCATGATCAGCCTTAGACTTCGAATAAGTAAGTATGTCGTCAATGAATACGATAACAAATTTATCCAAGTAAGGCTTGCATATTCGATTCATCATGTCTATGAAAGCAGCAGGCGCATTAGTAAGTCCGAATGGCATAACGATGAACTCATAATGGCCATACCTTGTTCGAAACGCAATTTTCGGAATATCTTCGGATTGAACTTTGAGTTGGTGATAACCGGAACGAAGATCGATTTTGGAAAAGAAACTAGCACTTTGAAGTTGGTCAAAAGATCATCGATTCGAGGGAGTGGATAACGGTTTTTGATTGTGACTTTGTGTAACGCACGATAATCAATACACATACGCATATATCCATTCTTCTTATTGACAAATAAGATTGGCGCTCCCGATGGTGACCAACTCGGTCGAATGAAGCCTTTCTCAAGCAGCTCATCGAGTTGTTTCTTTAATTCTTTCATTTCAGTCAGAGCGAGACGGTATGGTGCCTTTATGATCGGAGCAGTACCGGGAATAAGATCGATCCTAAACTCTACTTCACGATCGGAAGGGATTCTGGGAAGTTCATCTGGAAAGACATCAAAAAACTCGGAGACTACAGGTATGTCCTTTATCTCCTTTGGCTTTGATTCTTCAATGACGTAGGCCATGAATGCTAAGCATCCTTGATTCAAACATTTGTTAGCCTTAATCATGGAAATTATGCTAACTTGGCCAGCGTCTTTGTCCCCTTCAATTCGAATGGTTCGTTTATCGGGGGCTTGAAGTTCAACGGTTTTGCTATTGCAAATGATACGAGCATGGTTATTGGATAACCAATCCATACCAAGTACAATATCAAAACCAGCAAGTGCCATTGGTAAGAGTTGGATAGGCAGAATATAACCAGCTAAATGAATTTTTCCGTTTTCAAGGGCTTCGGAGATTTTAACGATTTCGCCGCTAGCAGTCTCGACGCTTAGAGTTTTATTTAACTTTGTTAAAGGTTTGTTTAACAGACTACAAAAGTTATATTCTATAAAACTCAAATTGGCACCCGAATCAAACAAAACTCTAGCATAGGTGTCGTTGACTAAGAACGTACCGGTAATGGTTTCCGGCATGTCAGCGGCCTTTTTCGTGTCGAGTACGAAGACTCTTGCATTTCCTTTCTTGTTCTGGCCACTTCCACCCGCACCACTAGTCGCGGGTTTGTTCTTTGGGCACTCAAAACTAAGATGCCCTATCTCTTTGCAATTATAACACGTCATCTTCTTTTTCCAACAGTCAGCGGTAGCATGGCCCGGTCTTTGACAAGATTCACATACAGTTGTTGAAGTGTGTCGGCATTTCCGTGGGTGGCGCTTTCGGAAAATCTTACAGAATGGTGCGTTTGAGTTGAACCCAGATCGGCCTTGGTTTGCGCCTTTGCCTTTGTAGTTGGTGCCTCCACTTGTTCTCCCTTGAGTGGTTGTTGTTGTTATATTCTTGTCCTCTTCCTTGTTGCAGATCATTCCGCCCATCAAGTAACCAGCTAACTCCATTGCGGAGTCGGCAGTTTGAGGTAAGTGAGACCTCACCATATCGCGGATTTCCCACGGAAATCCCCAAATGTATCTTGTGACCTTGTTGGATTCAGGATTAACCAACTGGGGAACTAAATGACAATACTCATAAAACTTGGTGTTGTATTCTCGAAGATTCGTTCCCACGACCTTATGATTGAGAAATTTAGTTTGAATTTGGCTGGTTTCATGCATGGGACAAAACTTTGCCATCAGCATCGCCTTGAACTCATTACAAGTTAGATTGTACATCACCTCCCTTCCTTTACTCATGATCATCGTATTCCACCACTCGAGCGCTTCCCCTTTGAACATGAGGGCAGAATATTGAATTTTCTCTTCATCGGAACACTTGCTTTTTATAGCAATCGTCTCCATTTCTTCAAGCCACCTCACGGTTGTGATGGCTCCTTTGTCACCATGGAACTCCTTTGGTCCATAATACTTGAAATCCTTAAACGAACACCCACCGATCTTGAGTTTCTTAAATTATTGTCTAACTCCTCCATCAAGATTCGATTCGTGAACACTTTATTCGACACGAGACGGTTTCGGACGAGATTTTACGGATTTGTGGGAAAGATTAACAGATTGAGAATGTTTTGAGTGTTTCGATTGGGATCTCGCTATAGATTCTTCCCTAACCGCATCCTTTATCATCTTTTGTATTTGACTCAAATATTTTTTGGGAATCGGTTCATCTTGTTTATTCACGGAGTCTTTCCCCTTTTCTTTTCTTATTTCTTTTTATTTTCGAGCGTTCTCTATGTTGTTACTTTGTTCAGACATTATCTTTTTCTTTTTCAATATGTCTTTTTATATCTGAAATTTTAACAAATTTTCCCTTATTAAACATATATTTTATTTCAAATTAATATATATATCACAAAAGGATATATATATTTATTTTACAACACACACATATATATGTATATATCGTGTGATTGATATATATATATCGATAAACCTATCTTTACATAAGAACGTTTCAACGTTCTTTATTACACTTTTAACACATAACATACGATTACATTACACACACAACTTCCACATCACATCCTTCTCCATCTTCAATCTCTCATGAACTTCCTCACTACCTTGGTTAACTTGTTGCATTTTCGAAGAAGCGTCTCTCCTATCTTCTTCTTTTTCTTCCCATCAATGGCCATCTTCTTCCTCAAATTGTCCGACTCATGCAAGGTGCGGTCCAAGTGTTCCTCTTGTGACTACGGTATTTTGTTCGGGTATCCATATCTGGGAGGTGGGTCGCGGTAACCCATTGTCACCATGTCATAATGATTCCTTGGTTCTGGATACGGGGATGTGGTTACGTCGGATGAGTAGTGGAAGAAAGCTTCAGCAGCTTCGTTATGTCCTCGGATTTCGTTTGCTTGCTCTTCTTCCATTGGGATCACGCCTTGAAAAGGTGGGAAACTTGATGAAGCTTGGTTCTTGAGTTTCTCGAGATATTGGACATAGGGGTTAACAGAACCGTAGCTTGGATTTTGGGAAGTGAGTGATTCCTCTATCGGTGTTGACATCTCGTTGGGATTATCGGGATTCTCTTCTTCCGGTTCTTCCTCAGATTCTTCTTCTAGGTCCGCCCCTTCTTCAGGGTCCTCCGCCTCTTCTGGTTCCTCTTCCTCTTCCTCCATGAGTTGAACGGTCTCCTTCACAATTGATGGCATTCAGAAACTTTCATAGGGCATCATCACCCTCATCTTGGGTTTTCGGGATGACCCTTCACCGTGGTTAGGTTGGGAGTCAACTGCATCGAAGGTAGAGCTTCCTGTATGCATATTCTTTGAGCGGAATGACATTGCATCCAGTCAGATGATGGGGACCTTGGTTCTTCTTTGATTGATCGATTGGAAAGGAACGCATAAGATAGGTGAGGATTTGGTGGTAAATATGTTGGATTGCTTGATGGGTAGTAGGGTGGTATCTCCGATGGTTGAGATGTGGGGATCTCTGACGGATGGTATGTTGGAACTTCATAGGGATGGTACATGGGTATTGTTGGCGGATGGTAGTTTGAGTGCCTCGGTGGTTCACTTCTTTGTTTCGGTGGGCTATCAGGAACATTTATTGGATAGTTCTTGCTTCCAGGGTAGTATACAGGTTTGGTTAGGTCATGTTCTACATCTTGGTCAAAGTATGCTTCATAGTAACCTTCACTCATATTATACTCGGGGAACGGTTCGGCGATTCCAGCCTCTTTTGCCTTGCGCACAAAGTTTGCCATCATGTTCTTGAATGACATCTAACAATATGGGTGGTTAAGAGTGAGGAGGGAAAGAAAAGGTTTACCGGCCTACCTTATCCCTATTTCAAATAAACAATTAATTCCTATACTTGGATCGAAGCTTAGGTATTATCTTCTAATACCTAATTCGCTAAGATCGATGGCTCTGATACCAACACTTGTCACACCCCAAACCACGGCCTAGGCGTGTGACACATATGTTGGTACCACAATTGTAAATAAATCAGAGTTACGTTTAATAGCAGAAGACTTTATAAACTTGTGGATTTAAAGCGTAATATTTACATTACAAAAGACGGAATTATAAAATATCCGTTTTAGGTTATAACAAAAAGTATTACTTGTTTTTAATTACAAACCACCATTTTAATATTTAAAGTTTATAAAAAATAGATCGGAGCCATCGGATATCCTTTAAGCACTTCATTCCTCCAAGCGCTAATTTTTGTCACCTGCAAAATGTAAGAAAATACGTCAGCAACGAATGCTGGTGAATATACTGACGCTAAAAATATTTTCTTTACTTAATCACCCCTCGGGACTACGTAGGTCCCGACCCAACGTGGCTTAGGAATAATCAAGTTAAAACACTACAATTTATAAAATCAAGTCTCTATACTCGGTTCCCACAGCAAACACCGCAGCGTTCGACTAGTTGAGTGCCTATGCATATACAAAAGGTCATACTCCCCGCAGGAAAGCGTAATTGTGACCAGGTGTGATGTGTCCACCACATATGTAAGGATCTAGACAAACGTACACGATAGCCTGAGGCCAGTATTTATACTCTTGTTTATAAATGTTTTAGAGACACTTAGTCTCATGTAAAGTTTTTCATATAACACGTTGACTCGTTTGAAAACAAGTTTGTAAAAGTTGGGGCGTATTCACCTTTTGATTTGGATCGGCTTAAGACCTTTAGTCTTATTTTAAAAAATTTACCTCGATGAACCTTTAGTTCAAAATCTCTTTTATTTTAAAACCTTTAGTTTATTTATAAAACCCTACGTTTCTTCTTCTCTAAGAAACATATTCTTTTCTTTTCTTTATTATTTAAGAATAGTTATTTATTACTTAAATACTATTTTCATAACAAAGAATATATATACTTACACACACACACACACAAACACACACACATATATATATATATATATATCAATATTTACAATCATATCTTTTATTCTTTCTTTGTTATGTTTTCTTTTCTTTTATCGAGGTATTGAGTATAACCTCGACTTTAAGGTTTAAGTCTTTTATAATATTTTATTATTATTTTCATTGGCGTTACGCCTACCTTGTTGGCGTATAGAAACCCTAATATATCGAGTAGCAATCCAACGCCGCTTCACCTTCCTTTCCTTCTCGTTCAACCTTTCTTCTCGTTTTCCTTCCTTGGCACGCCAAACGATAAACACCAAACTTCAACACTCGTCGGCACGCCTTTCGAGACTCATCGCCATGGTGTAGAAAATAACAAACGCCTTCTTGGTCGATGCGTCGGTGGAGAATGGAACGAACTTCGAGGAAACGAACACGGAAATCGAGGAATTATGGCACCAACTTTGAGACGGATCGAGGGTATGGTTGGTATAACTTAGAGAGATGTTAGAGAGAAGTGAGAGAGCTATGTTTGGTGTGAGTTGGACTTGAACCTGTAGCCCTCTATTTATAGGCAAATTTTGGAGCCCGTCGCGGTACGCGACGGCTTCCTTGTCAAGCCCGTCGCGTATCGCGACGTATGCTGCCTGACTCACCACGTAGACCTGGCACGTGGCAGGCGTTGTGCTGCGTGGCTACACGTGGCGGTCCGACTGCCACATGGTGACACGTGGCAACACATAGTGCCACCGGTTGCCACGTGGCACACGTGTCACAAGCTGTCAGACCACGTCATCGCGATACGCGATGACGTTGGTTCAATAGCGATCGCGTATCGCTGTTGACTCCTTGTAGAACTTTATGACCAAGCCCTTCGCGATACACGATGGGCTTGTCCTTTGTACCGTCGCGTATCGCGATAGGACAAGAAAACATAATTTTCTTTTTAAACCCTAAGGTTTTGAAATTTGACAAATTTGGTCCCTTGACATTGGATAGTTATCAATTTGAACTCGAAATTTTCTCGATGTTACACAAGGTTCTTAAGAGCCATAAGAAGGCCATCGCATGGAGATTATGGATATCAAGGGCATCAGCTCTTCGTTTTGTACTCACAAAAATTGTCATGGAATTAGAATACAAATTCGTGGTCCAACATCAAAGACGTCTCAATCGCAACATGCAAGATGTGGGGAAGAAAGAAGTAATCAAACTCCCTGATGCCGGATTAATCTACCCAATTTTAGATTCACCTTGGGTTAGTCTCGTTCAAGTAGAACCCAAGAAGGGAGGAATAACGGTCGTAATGAACGAAAAGGATGAGCTAATACCGATGAGAACCATCACAGGCTGGCTACTTATCATAATAAAATGTAATTTCAGGTGAAACAAAGCCCCAAATGAAGAAACAAGCGAAAAGATGAAGAAAAACGGAAGAAAACACAAGAAAAACAAGAAACACGCCCCCATGCCTCAAGAAATGTCACACCCCCTTCTAAGGCCTAGGAGTGTGACCAACAGCTGGTACCACAATTGTAAATAAATCAGAGTTACGTTTAATTAGCGGAAGACTTATAAACATGTGGATTAAAGTTGTAAATATTTACATTCAAAAGAAACGGGATATAAAAGTTTCCCGCTTAATACTAATTGTATAAGTTTTACAAAACCACCATTAAAATTATATTTGAATTTAAAACAAAAGATCCGAGCCATCGGATACCTATAGCACTTCGTCACTCCAAGCACTATCCTTGTTCACCTGCAAAATGTAAATAAAATACGTCATCAAAGAATGCTGGTGAATATGCTGACGCTAAAATATTTTCTTTTACTGTATTACCCCTAGAGACTACGCCTGCCCGGCCCATCGTGGCTTAGGAATAAAAAAGATAAAACAACACATTTATAAATTCGAGTCTCTACACTAGGTCACCTCAGCAAACACCGCAGCGTTCGACTTAGTTAAGTACCCGTAAGTATACACATGGTCGTGATTCCCGCGGGAAAGCGTCCTACGACCAGGTGTGGTGTGATGTGCCCACCGCGTACTACCACATATGTAAGGATCCAGACAAACGTATACTACAGCCTGAGGGCTAGGCTTATACTCTTATTTGTAACGTTTTAGGAACACGTAGTCCCTTGTAAACAATTTTCATATAACATGTTTGACTCGTTTGAAAATAAGTTTATAAAAGTTTGGGGGCGTATTCACCTTTTCGCTTTGGGATCGGCTTCAAACACCGTCCAGAGGGTCTTTCCCTTGCTATCTCGCACCTATAGTACGAGTATAACTATTTATTAGTCGGATATACAATCCGGCTTAAGACCTTTAGTCTTATTTTATATTCTTTACCTCGATGAACTTTTAGTTCACAATCTCTTTTTTACTTTAAAACCTTTAGTTAGAAAGTAATTTATAAACTTTTAGTTTATTTGTAAAACCCGACGTTTCTTCTTTTCTAAGAAACGTATTCTTTTTCTTTTTATTATTTAAGAATAGTTATTTATTCCTTAAATAATATTTATAACAAAGAATATACATATATAATTATACACATATATACATATTTATAATTCTATCTTTTATTCTTTCTTTGTTATGTTTTCTTTTATTTTATCGAGGTATCAAGTATAACCTCGACTTAAGGGTTAAGCCTTTATAATATTTTATTATTTTCATTGGTGTTGTGCCTACCTTTGTTGGCTTATAGAACCCTAATAACTCGAGCAGCAACCCAACTCCTCGTCACCTTTCTTTCCTTCTCGTTCAAACTCCTCTTCTAGTTTTCCTTTCCTTGGTACGCCACACGATGAACATCAATGTTTTCACCAATTGTTGGCATTCTTCTCGAGACTAATCATCATGGTGTTGGAAATCACAATCTCTTTCTTGATGGATACGTTGTGGAAGATGGTACAAACAATAAGGAAACGGGACACGCAAATCGAGGAATCGGAACACGGTTTTTGAGGTATTATGGCACGAACTTTGAGGTATGTTAGAGAGATGCTAGAGAGAGAGATATGTGTGAGTTTTGAGGTGTGAGTGAATCAATCCCGAAGCCTCCTATTTATAGACATAAATTGGGACCCGTCGCGGTACGCGATGGCCTCTTTGCCAAGCCCGTCGCATATCGCGACGTAGGCCTTCTGCGTCACCATGTAGACCTGCCACATGGCGACACGTGGCAGGCGTCGTGCCGCGTGGCGACACGTGGCGTACGTGGTGACACGTGGCGACACATTGTGCCACCGTCTGCCATGTGGCACACGTGTCACGATGTGTCAGACCACGTCATCGCGATACGCGATGACTTTGGTTCAATCGCGATCGCGTATCGCTATTGACCCTTATAGAACCTTTTTGACCAAGCCCTTCGCGATACTCGATGGGCTTGTCCTTTACGCGATGGGACAAGAAAACAGAATTTTCATTTTCAGTCCTTGTGTTTGGAATTTGGCAAATTTGATCCCTAAACTTTGGAAAGTTATCAATTTGAACTCGAAATTTTCTTGATGTTACATCCTCCCCACCTTGAAACAAATCTCATCCTCAAGATTGCTTTACAAGAACAAATGGGGGTATTTCTTTCTCATTTCCGATTCGAGTTCCCATGTATACTCGGGTCCTCTTTGTGAGTCCCATTTAACTTTCACAATTTTCAATGTTCGTCTTTTTAATTTCTTTGTTTTCGAATCTTCTATTTGTATAGGATTTTCAACAAATTTTAAATTTTCGTTTATTTCAACATCTTTTAAAGGCATTGATAGAGATTCGTCGGTTAAACATTTTCGCAGATTTGAGACGTGGAATACGTCGTGCATCCCTTGCATTTCCTCGGGTAGTCGCAAACGGTATGCAACAGTACCAATTCGTTCAAGTACCTCGAAGGGTCCAACGAATTGAGGACTTAGCTTTCCTTTCTTACCGAAGCGAACAACGCCTCTCCAAGGTGAAACTTTCAAAAGGACTTTGTCACCAACATTGAACTCCAACGGCTTACGACGGACATCGGCATAACTCTTTTGGCGATCACGTGCCGTCTTAAGTCGTTTTCGGATTTGAAGAAATTCGTCGGTGGTTTCTTGGACTATCTCGGGTCCAGATAATTGGTTGTCTCCAGTTTCAGACCAACACACGGGCGTTCTACACTTACGACCATATAACGCCTCGAATGGAGCGACTTGCATACTTGTGTGATAGCTATTATTATACGAGAATTCAATTAGGGGTAAGTGGTCATCCCAACTTCCACCTAAATCAATTACACAAGCTCGAAGCATGTCTTCCAACATTTGAATTGTCCTTTCTCTTTGTCCATCAGTTTGAGGATGATAAGCGGTGCTAAGGTTGAGCTTTGTGCCTAACGCTTGTTGGAAGCTTTTCCAAAAATGAGATGTGAAACGACTGTCTCGATCAGAAATTATATACAGTGGTACTCCATGCAAAGCAACAATGTTGTTTACATATATACGTGCTAGTCTATCCATTAAATACGATTCATTGATGGGTATGAAATGTGCGGACTTTGTCAATCGATCCCCAATAACCCCGAATGCATGGTGTTGTCGAGTCGTCTTAGGAAGTTTTGTGATGAAATCCATGGTAATTAACTCCCACTTCCATACGGGAAGTTCGGGTTGCTGAAGCAATCCCGAAGGCTTTTGGTGTTCAGCCTTGACTTTCAAACAAGTTAAACATTTCGCAACAGACATCCCTTTTCATCTCATTCCACCAATAGTTTGCTTTGAGATTATGGTACATTTTGTTGCTCCCGGGATGCATCATATATTTGGATTTGTGAGCTTCGTTCAAAATTTTCTCACGCAAGTCCCCAACGATTGGTACCCAAATTCTATTGCCGAGTCTAAGGATACCATCATCACCTTTGACTAACGAGTCAATGGTGCCGTTTCGTTTTTCATCGGAGATTTGGTTTTCATTGATCGCTCGAGTTTGGGCAGATTTGATTTGTTCGAGAAGACTGACTTGAAGTTCTAGACGTAACGCTTGGACTTTTTTTGTCTTTTCGTGCTCTTTACGACTTAAGGCATCCGCCACGACGTTGGCTTTGACTTCATGGTAAACACTCTCGTAATCTTAGTCGTTGAGAGTCTCCATCCAGCGTCGTTAGCGCATGTTGAGCACTTTTTGATCAAATATATGTTTTAAGCTTTTATGATCGGTGTACACGGTAAATCTTACTCCATAGAGATAGTGCCTCCATATCTTCAGTGCAAAAATTATGGCGCCTAACTCTAGATCATGAGTCGTATAGTTCTTTTCGTGTACTCTGAGTTGACGAGAGGCGTAAGCGATTACTTTCTTGAGTTGCATTAGTACACATCCCAAACCATAATAGGACGCGGCACTAAAGACAACAAAATCCTCAGTACCTTCTGGCAAGGCCAGTATAGGTGCTTGGATGAGCTTTTGTTTGAGTATATTGAACGCCTCTTGTTGTTTTTCTCCCCATTCATATTTGATATTTTTGCGAGACAAAGAAGTTAGGGGAACAGCAATTCGGGAAAAGTTTTCAATGAATCTACGGTAATAGCCGGCCAAACCTAGGAAACTTCTAATTTTGGTTGGCGATTTTGGGATCTCCAACTTAGAGATGGCTTCAATCTTAGCGGGATCGACTTGAATACCATTGACGTTGATGATGTGACCAAGAAATTGTACCTCATGTAACCAGAATTCGCATTTTGAAAATTTAGCATACAACTTCTCGGTTCTAAGAATTTTGAGCAGAGTTCGAAAATGTACTTCATGATCAACCTTAGACTTAGAATAAATAAGTATGTCGTCGATATATACGATAACAAATTTATCCAAGTAAGGTTTGCAAATACGATTTATCATGTCCATGAACGCAGCTGGCGCATTAGTAAGTCCGAATGGCATAACGGTGAACTCATAATGGCCATACCTTGTTCGAAAAGCAGTTTTCGGAATATCCTCGGATTGGACTTTGAGTTGGTGATAGCCAGAACGAAGGTCGATTTTTGAAAAGAAACTAGCACCTTGAAGTTGGTCAAAAAGATCATCGATTCGAGGGAGTGGATAACGATTTTTGATTGTGACTTTGTTTAACGCACGATAATCAATACACATACGCATATATCCATCCTTCTTATTGACAAATAAGATTGGCGCTCCCGATGGTGACCAACTCGGTCGAATGAAGCCTTTCTCAAGCAGCTCATCGAGTTGTTTCTTTAATTCTTTCATTTCCGTCAGAGCGAGACGGTATGGTGCTTTTGCGATTGGAGCAGTACCGGGAATAAGATCGACCCTAAACTCTACTTCACGATCGGGAGGGATTCCGGGAAGTTCATCAGGAAAGATATCAGAAACGTTGGAGACTATAGGTACATCCTTTATCTCCTTTGGCTTTGACTCTTCAGTGACGTAGGCCATGAATGCTAAGCATTCTTGATTCAAACATTTGTTAGCCCTAATCATGGAAATTATGCTAACTTGGCCAGCGTCTTTGTCCCCTTCAATTCGAATGGTTCGTTTATCGGGGGCTTGAAGTTTGATAGTTTTGTTATTGCAAATGATATGAGCATGGTTATCGGATAACCAATCCATACCAAGTACAATATCAAAACCAGCAAGAGTCATAGGCAGCAATAGAATAGGCAGAATATAACCAGCTAAATGAATTTTTCCGTTTTCAAGGGCTTTAGAGATTTTAACGATTTCGCCGCTATCAGTCTCGACGCTTAGAGCTTTATTTAGTTTTGTTAAAGGTTCGTTTAATAGACTACAAAATTTATAATCTATAAAACTTAAATTGGCACCCGAATAAAACAGAACTCTAGCATAGGTGTCGTTGACTAGAAACGTACCGGTGATGATTTTCGGCATGTCGGCAGCTTGTTTTGTGTCAAGTACGAAGACTCTTGCGTTTCGTTTCTTGTCTTTACCACTTCCACCCGCACCACCAGTTGCGGGTTTGTTCTTTGGACAATCAAAGCTTAGGTGTCCCATCTATTTGCAATTGTATCAGGTCATCTTTTTCTTCCAGCAGTCGGCCACTACGTGGCCAGGCCTGTTACATGATTCGCAGACCTTTGGAGGCGGAGCAAAGTTACATCGACCCTTGTGGTATCTTCTGCATGTTTTGCATGGCGTGGCGTTGGAATTGAATCGAGCTTGGTGTTGATTTACGCCCTTGCCCTTGTATCGAGTGCTTCCTCCAGCCCTTCTTTGGTCGTTAAATGACACGACCTTTTTATCTTCTTCCTTGTTGCGGATCATTCCGCCCATCAAGTAACCAGCCAATTCCATTGCGGAGTTGGCGGTTTGTGGTAAGTGAGATCTCACCATATCACGAATCTCTCGTGGTAGTCTCCAAATATAACGTGTCACTTTGCTGGATTCAGGAGTAAACAGCTGGGGAACCAATCAACAGTATTCGTGAAATTTTGTGTTGTATTCACGAAGGTTTGTTCCAACGGCCTTGTGATTTAGGAACTTGGTCTGAATTTGGTAGGTTTCATGCATTGGACAAAATTTTGCCATCATCATTTCCTTAAACTCATTCCAAGTCAAACTGTACATCACTTCTCTTCCCTTACTCATGATCATCGTATTCCACCACTCGAGCACTTCTCCCTTGAACATAAGGGCAGAATACTGAATCTTTTCTTCATCGGAACACTTGCTCGTTATCACAATCGTCTCCATCTCCTCAAGCCACCTCATGGTTGTGATGGCTCCTTTGTCACCATGGAACTCTTTTGGTCCATAATACTTGAAATCTTTAAACGAACAACCACCAATTTTAAGTTTCTTGAATTCTTGTCTAACCCCACCATCAGCGTTGGACTCATGAACACTTTCCTCGACATGAGACGGTTTCGGACGGGATTTTACAGATTTTCGAGATGGATTAATGGAATGAGAATGTTTTGAGTTTTTCGATTGGGACCTAGCCATTGACTCTTCCGTAACTGCATCTTTTGTATCTGACTCATGTATTTTTTGGGAATTGGGTCATCTTGTTTATTTACGGGGTCTTTCCCCTTTTATTTTCTTATTTCTTTCTCTTTTCGAGCGTTCTCATTGTTGTTACTTTGTTCAAACATTTTTATCTTTTTCCTTTTCAATATATCTGAAATTAACAAATTTCTTTTCTTATTACAACATTTATTTCACATTCATATATATATATATATATATATATATATATATATCACATAAGGATATATATACTTATATTACAACACACACACACACACACACACACACACACACACACATATATATATATATATATATATATATCTCATTTGATAGATATATATATATATGGATTATCCTATCTTTATTTCAAGAACGTCTCAATGTTCTTGTTACATACTTATATCACATAACACACAAGATTATAACACAAATACTTCTACTTCACATCCTTCATCTCCACAGCTTCAATCTTTCATAAACTTTCTCACAACCTTCGTCAAATTGTTGCACTTGCGAAGAAGCGTCTCTCCTATCTTCTTCTTTTTCTTTCCTTCAATGGCCATCTTTTTCCTCCAATCATCCAACTCGTGCAGGGTGCGATCCAGGTGTTCCTCATATGACTGTGGAACTTCATGGGGGTATCCATACCTCGGAGGTGGGTCGCGGAAACCCATTGTCACCATTTCATAATGATTCCTTGGTTCGGTATGCGGAGATGTCGTTACGTCGGAAGGGTAGTGGAAGAAATCTTCAGCGGCCATGTTTTGTTCTCGGATCTCATTAGCTTGCTCTTCTATTAATGGAATCTCTCCTTGGAATGGTGGGAAGCTTGATGATGCTTTATTCTTGAGGTTCTTGAGATATTGAACATAAGGGTCAACGGAACCATAGCTTGTGTTTTGGGAAGTGAGTGATTCCTCCATTGGTGTTGATATCTCGTTAGGATTTTCAGGGTACTCTTCTTCCGGTTCCTCCTCAATTTCTTCTTATGTATCCTCCTCCTCTGGGTCCTCTTCTTCTGGGTCCTCTTCCTCCGGGTCATGTTCTTCCATTTGATCAGTCTCCTTTGACATTGCGGGCATGCGGAAGTTCTCGTATGGCGTCATTACTCTCATTTTGGGCTTGCAAGATGGTCCTTCCTTGTTAGAGTGGGGATCGACAGCATCCATGGTAGAAGTTCCGGTATGCCACCTTCATTGATCTGAGTGACATTGCATCCAATCGGATGAAGGGGATCTCGGTTCCTCCTTGATTGGTAAATTGGAAAGGAAAGCATAGGATGGGTGAGGATTTGGCGGTTGGTAAGTGGAAACTCCAGTTGAGTATGGTGGTATCTCTGACGGTTGATATGTGGGGATTTCCGATGGATGATATGTGGGGATCTCCGATGGATGGTACATGGGTATTGTTGGTGAGTGGTAGCTTGAGTGCCTTGGTGGTTCATTTCCTTGTTTCAATGGGCTATTGGGACCATTTATCGGGTAGTGCTTGGATCTGGGGTAGTATACAGGTTTAGTTAGATCATGCTCTACATCTTGGTCAAAGTATGATTCATAGTATCCTTCACTCATATTGTTCTCGGGAAAAGGTTCGGCGATTCCAACTTCTTTAGCCTTGCGCACATAGTTCTCCATATAAGTCTTGAATGACATCTAACATTTTGGGTGGTTTAAAATGAGGAGGGAAATAAAAGGTTACCAGCCTATCTTATCCCTATTTCAAATAAACAATTAATTCCTACACTTGGATCGAAGCTTAGGTATTATCTTGTAATACCTAATTCGCTAAGATCGATGGCTCTGATACCAACCTGTCACACCCCCTTCTAAGGCCTAGGAGTGCGACCAAAAGTTGGTACCACAAATGTAAATAAATCAGAGTTACGTTTAATTAGCGGAAGACTTATAAACATGTGGATTGAAGTTGTAAATATTTACAATTAAAAGATTCGGGATATAAAAGTTTCCCGCTTAATACTAATTGTTTAAGTTTTACAAAACCACCATTAAAATTATATTTGAGTTTAAAACAAAAGATCTGAGCCATCGGATATCTATAGCACTTCGTCACTTCAAGCGCTATCCTTGTTCACCTGCAAAATGTAAATAAAATACGTCAGCAACGAATGCTGGTGAATATGCTGATGCTAAAATAGTTTCTTTTACTTTATTACCCCTCCAGACTAAGCCTGCCTCGGCCCATCGTGGCTTAGGAATAACAAAGTTAAAACAACACATTTATAAATTTGAGTCTCTACACTAGGTCACCTCAGCAAACGTCGCAGCGTTCGACTTAGTTAAGTACCCGTAAGTATACACATGGTCGTGCTTCCCGCGGGAAAGCGTCCTACAACCAGGTTGGTGCGATGTGCCCACCGCGTACTACCACATATGTAAGGATCCAGACAAACGTATACTAAAGCCTGAGGGCTAGGCTTATACTCTTATTTCTAACGGTTTTAGGAACACGTAGTCCCTTGTAAACAATTTTCATATAACATGTTTGACTCGTTTGAAAATAAGTTTGTAAAAGTTTGGGGGCGTATTCACCTTTTCGCTTTGGGATCGGCTTCAAACACCGTCCGAGGGTCTTTCCCTTGCTATCTCGCACCTATAGTACGAGTATAACTATTTGTTAGTCAGATATACAATGCGGCTTAAGACCTTTAGTCTTATTTTATATTCTTTACCTCGATGAACTTTTAGTTCACAATCTCTTCTTTACTTTAAAACCTTTAGTTAGAAAGTAATTTATAAACCTTTAGTTTATTTGTAAAACCCGACGTTTCTTCTTTTCTAAGAAACGTATTCTTTTTTCTTTTTATTATTTAAGAATAGTTATTTATTACTTAAATAATATTTATAACAAAGAATATACATATATACTTACACACATATATACATATTTATAATTCTATCTTTTATTCTTTCTTTGTTATGTTTTCTTTTATTTTATCGAGGTATCGAGTATAACCTCCACTTAAGGGTTAAGCCTTTATAATATTTTATTATTTTCATTGGCGTTATGCCTACCTTTGTTGGCTTATAGAACCCTAATAACTCGAGCAGCAACCCAACACCGCTTCACCTTTCTTTCCTTCTAGTTCAAACTCCTCTTCTCGTTTTCCTTTCCTTGGTTCGCCACACGATGAACACCAATGTTTTCACCAATTGTCGGCATGTTTCTCGAGACTAATCATCATGGTGTTGGAAATCACAAACTCCTTCTTGATGGATACGTTGTGGAAGATGGTACAAACAATAAGGAAACGGGACACGCAAATTGAGGAATCGGAACACGGTTTTCGAGGAATTATGGCACAAACTTCGAGGTATGTTAGAGAGATGCTAGAGAGAGAGATATGTGTGAGTTTTGAGGTGTGAGTGAATCAATCCCAAAGCCTCCTATTTATAGGCAAAAATTGGGACCTGCCACGGTACGCGATGGCCTCTTGGCCAAGCCCGTCGCGTATCGCGACGTATGCCTTCTGCGTCACCACGTAGACCTGCCACGTGGCAGGCGTCGTGCCGCGTGGCGGACGTGTTGCCACGTGGCGACACATTGTGCCACCGTCTGCTACGTGGTACACGTGTCACGATGTGTCAGACCACGTCATCGCGATACGCGATGACGTTGGTTCAATCGTGATCGCGTATCGCTATTGACCCTTCTAGAACCTTTTTGACCAAGCCCTTCACGATACGCGATGGGCTTGTCCTTTGTCCCGTCGCGTATCGCGATGAAACAAGAAAACAGAATTTTCATTTTCAGTCCTTGTGTTTGGAATTTGGCAGATTTGATCCTTAAACTTTGGAAAGTTATCAATTTGAACTCGAAATTTTCTTGATGTTACAAGAAACACGCCCCCATGCTTCTGAACACCAGAAAAGACAAAAATCTACAAGAAAAGACAAAACCTGGGAACAAAAGCACGGGTCGTGCCCCTTGCCCACGGGGTCGTGGTCATACATAAGAAACGACAAAACAAATCTGGCACATGTCATAATAAAACACGGGGGCGTGCCTACGTAAGGACGGGGCCGTGCTTCTCACTCCAGATTGCCTATAAATAGTGGCTGATGTTGCACATTTGGTGTGCCTTGAAGAGAGTTCTATACGGTTTTCACTTATAAAAACACCCACTAACACTCATATTGAAGATCCAGTGAAGATTTTGAAGCCTTGGAGGTCATCACCATCAATCATCATCATCAACCATCATCATCATCATCATTAAAAAGGAAGATTCATCCACATTTGGTTAGATTGTTCTAAGTTTAATCATGTGTTTGTTATCATCATCCATTCTAATGTTCATAATTATGCTCATTATGAGCTAAACTCCATTTACCATCTAAAATCTATGAAGAAGCTTTGTTTTACTTGGTAATTAAATAAAACATGTGGTTTAGTCTAGTAAAGTACATGGTTATCTTGCAATTATCTTTTGATGAGAAATGTTTCACCATCTTAAATCAACAATTCAAAGTTGGTGATTGTCAATTCTATTGGCAATCATTCATGATCGATTCATGTTCTTGAAAGATAGAAATACTTTGATAAATTATCAAAACATGGATCCTTATATTGTATTTAGAAATGATGAGATATAAGTTATGATCTATTTCTCTAAGTCTTGGTAATCCGAAAATGGCATCGCTAACGCAATTGCTTAGGATATCATGTTAGTTAAAGAAATCATATGTTAATGGAATGTGTAATTATAACCTACTTAAATCAACCAATGGGAGGTTGTGTGACTAAACTACAACCACCCGAAGTTGTTAGAATTGGTATTTGAGAAATCGAAGTCAATCCTAATCTTTCTACTTTACGAAACTACTTGCCAATTGGCAATCATTCATAATCGATTCATGTTTTTGAAAGATAGAAATACTTTTATAAATTATCAAAACATGGATCCTTATATTGTATTTAGAAATGATGAGATATAAGTTATGATATATTTCTCTAAGTCTTGGTAATCCGAAAATGGAATCGCTAACGCAATTGCTTAGGATATCATGCTAGTTAAAGAAATTATATGTTAATGGAATGTGTAATTATAACCTACTTAAATCAACCAAGGGGAGGTTGTGTGACTAAACTACAACCACCCGAAGTTGTTAGAATTGGTATTTGAGAAATCGAAGTCAATCCTAATCTTTCTACTTTACGAAACAACTTGCCAACTTAAATTGACATTCTCGAGGTAGCATGACATTAGGTAATGGTCGACTTTAAAATGCGCATGCTACTCCATTTTTGTCATAGATGCTCGCTTAGAAATGAGGAGCTGTCTATCATATATTATTACGGCAAGTTTTACCACATGTTTACGTATTAATTATCAATGATAAAATGGAGTGGATTCTTGATCTTAGATGGTAGCCTTCATATAATTGAACTACTCTTTTAGAATCTTTCGTATTGGTCACCTATATATTATATATAAGTATTTATACTTTAACAAAGTTCAAAAATTAACCCCAAAATGATTAAAACCTCCGATTAAAGTAAAACAACGATTCATTATTAGAAACATTTGTGTCCACGGATCGATACTTGGTTCTTACCAATACTATTCTACATATACGATAGGTACACTTGCCTATTTTGTGTGGGTTTAGTCTTCGTAGAAATCACTTTTATAAATTTAAAACACGATCATGTGCAAAAGCTAAATATCCAATCTATCATATTTTACAAGCGACACACGCACAGACAACATCAGTAACCGTGGTTTTTGAACTTAAAACGCTTAATGCAATTGGGGGCTTGATAGGCTAGTGGCTGGGTTTAAGTGGACAACAATATCGGCAATCGCAGTTTTTGCGTTTATCTGTGCTTAAAAGATAACCTATACGTTTTAAAAATCAGTTTCGAATTCTGATTCCATTGCAAAATACTTTTTCAGTGACGAAAAAGGTTTAAGTGTGGGGATATTTGATGTGGTCTAATATATATATATATATATATTATATAAATATTTCCTACATTTTTAAGTATCTTTTAGCCAGATTTTTAATGAATATTATTCTAATTAATTCATATATATAGTTTAAAGATTTGAAGTGACAACGAGCTAAAAAACCAATAAGGAGAAAAATAGATGTCTTTTATTAAATGTTGTTGAAAGAACATGATAGTAATTCAGATTTTGGGTGTTGCGAATTAATTATCTTGAAGTAATAATATTTGTTAAATGAGTTCACAGGTTAAATAAATGGTGTTGGTTGTTTGTTTGTTACATGCGTTAAAGTTAAATTGAAATCAAAGTTAATAACACCTTATGTTTAACTATTTTTATCATATTTTTTATGAAGCAAAGTCAACCGTGAGTTTACTTAATAATGACATGGGCTCATGATTTAAATATACTAGATGGGTGCCCGCACGATGCAGCGGTTGTTTGAACACAGACATTGTTAATCACGTAACAAATATGAGTGTTTATGGTCGGTTATAACCTTGAAATCGTTTAAACCGGTCATTGGTTTGGCTTCTTTTTTCTATTTCTTTTTTACTTTCGGTTAGTTGGTCTGTTTCAAAATTTTCAAAACGTAGTGAACGATTGGTTCACGGTCTATACTGGAAACCGACCATATGAAACCAGACCAGATTGTAAATGTTGAATGCATTTTAATACTTTTTATTATTAATTATTAGATAGGTTTTGCTATATATATTAGATATAGTTAAAATATAATTAAACATAATCTTTTTAATACACATAACTTGGCTATTACAACTTTAAATTAACCTAATTGCAGTATAATACTTTTTGTAATTCTTGTTGTTATTATTTTGAGCCGTAGGTCTTCCATTAATGTTTACCATTTATGTAGCTAAAATTATAATTCTTTATTATGATCCTCTCAAATATCATATTATGTTGGTGTTTAGTTAAAATTGATGGTACAGTTAAATTAATAATTATTTTAAACTAAATTTATTATTAAAGTTTAAACTGTGAAACCAAACAGGAATCATGCCCTTGGTAACGATTCGGTTTCAACTTTTAATGGTTCATTTTGGTTTTGGACAACAAAAAATCGGTATTAACGATTGGTCTCACAAGCTTAACTTAAAAACCATCAAAACCGACACTAAACAACCTTACCTGACATATTAATTTATTTAATTTGAAAAAAATTATAACAATATCATATTCAAATTAAAGAGAATAAAATGTCCGTTTTGATGGTATAATTTTTTTATAAAAATATTAACGTATGAAAATGTTATAGTCGTTTAAAAATTATGGATGAGAAGTTAGTTACTTAGTTTAAAAGTTAAATTAAAAACATAATATGGTTAAAAATAAGGGACCAAACTTGTAAGCTGAATGAATTGTGTTTAAAAGACAAGTTTACCCATACTAATACATGTACATTATGCATTAGCATTTGTAAAACTCTTAAAATCAAGTGTCTTAATTTGCCCTTGTTTGGTGTATTATATATAATATAGATATAGATATTCATACATATTATAGGCCCACAATTAATGAGAAGGGCAGCCCAAGGTGCGTCCGTGAAAAAGGTTTTTAACAAGTAATCAAGGGGGAACACAAGAGAATTCTTGGGAAGGAAGTTGAAAGCAGCTTTTTGGAGATTGAAGCTCCCAAGGTGGGAGGTCATGGTTATAGTAAAGAAGGAGTTGTTGGTTTTTGAAGAAGAGCATCTTGGTTCAAGCAAAGAGAGTTTGGGTTCTGTTTTGGATAAAAATCTGCTAAGGATAATGTATCCAAATCTGTTAATGTGAGATCTAGTGCTACGATAACAATAAGAATTGTATGAACGAAAATGGAGTGAACACAACTATTTGTTGCGAGGAAAAACCTTTTGACCTTGTTCAGATCAAAAGAAAAAAACCCTGGGTGATGACAACTCGTCTATCACCGGTTTATTAATATCAAAAAATGGTTACAATAGGTGGATTTGTTGATCAACGTTTACAATCGAGCTAGGTGTGTGTGAGATTACAAAGAATTTGTGAGCTAGTGTTTGCAGTAGTAAAGCTAGTGAACTGTGTGTCCTAGGGTTGATCACAACTCAATGTTTATAAAGAAAACAAAAATAACTAACTAACCACTAGGTCCTTAAAACTCGCTAGTCTTCCACTCTCTTCCATCGTGCTGTTTGACCACGTGTTTATTGAAGCTCCATAGCGAAATAAGTGGTAGACTAGGTCTATGAGCCGTTGCAGCTAATATCATCAGTCTTCATGCAAAAATTATCCGTTAATAGCAATGTTGACTAAGGATCTTGGATCCAGACTCAGCTAGAGAATTCTTCAGAAGGATAATTGATCCAAGCACGTCTTCAAGAATAACATAGCCTATCCTTAGTATTTAGTTACTGGTAACTCAACAAGAAGTCCTATTAATCCACCATTTCTCCCACTAGCTTATTCTTCAGTCTTGATCATGTGCTAAAACGCCTTATAGTGAGATATACGGTAGACTTGATCATAAAATTGTTATACTTGGCTAACACATCACCATCAAAAATGCAATCATTAGTAAACAAATGATACCGAGGATCATTGATCCTTCATAACCTAACACATATCTTAAGGATAATCTATCCACAAGATAGTTAAGGATAATGGATCCTCAGCATAAAATTCACTCCCTAACAGGTTCAACACCTACCCATCCAAACATTATTATTATTTGGTTTGATTTTATTGTTTTCTTTATGAATTCAGTTCTCGAACCGTATCTATTTGTTTTGTTCTTGAGTATGGTTGTTAACACCCTAGCTACCTAGGTTTTGATGAATATTGATTTTGTTTGACTGTTTATTTGGTTATTATAAATCACATGACGTATTACTTTTGAAAAGCTTTATCTATTTTGATCTTGGATGTGTTATTTATTGTTTTTATATAACTTTTGCATGTGATTCTCCTTATTGCCTTAATTAATTGATTTTGTATCGTCTGGTTAGGGTTATTCGGTTAGGTCATAGACTTGGTGTTTTTGATCTATTTGTGGTTAGCGCGGCCATAGGAATCTTGTGTGCAATTAATTATTAAAATTCAATAGGTTCATCTTCCTTGCGACCGATAGGTAATAGGGAGTCGGTTTGTCTCGCTTCTTTATTCGGTTAGGTTAGAATTGCGCGAGAACGAGTTTTGGTCTTGTCCGGTTTGTTTTTGCATACTAATAAGTGTGTTTATTCATATTAGATTTTGTTACCCCTTTATCCCTAGAATTGCTAGTACAAATTTTAAACAGGTTTTGTGTCGTTGAGTCCGAGAGGAGATGAATCATTAGGGTACCTTAGTAATCTTTTTCCCGGTGCATTTATTCAATCTTCTTAGATCTGTGAGGGTTAGTTGGTGAGACCGAGAGGTGATCTAGCGAACTTTAATGAGCCTTAGTTGATTATTTTAAGATCCCGGTGTCGTGTGATTAGTTAATTTCATTAGCCGTTGAACTGTCATTAGGATTCTTGCCTAGGTAGTCGTTTCTTCATATTCGTTAAACGCTCGGTTAGTGCCGTTAAGTTTTCCAGTAGTTTCGTTAAGTTAAGTTAGTTTTAAATTAATTAAAATAAAATCAATTAAATATTATTACGTAGGACTTGGTTAGGGTCTATAATCTGAGCCGTTCTCACGTGTCTTCGAGTTCGATAACCGGACTTTTCTTTTCTTTGCTATACGCGATCGGTACACTTGCCGTTTGTGTGAACTAGGATAGATTGTTTGGTTTTTAAAACTTAGTTGCGATTCGTGATTATGTAGGTTCCCAGCCGGATCTACACGGAAATATCTCGTTCTACGTAGGTGCGGAATCCCTACGTAAGACGATACGAGTGTAGAATCGATATACGTTAAACACAAGCAAACACACGTTACAATAAACAAAGAACACGTTGTATTGCAACTAATAACACGTGATATGTCAATCACCGATTACATGTACTAAATCATTAATTACAAAACAAGCCGCAGCTAAGCTTTTATGGTTATCGACAACTTCGCCTAACATGTTAGGCGAAGTTGTTGATAACTTCGCCTGTTCCACAAGTTCGCTTATAAGTGGCGAACTTGTGAAACAAGTTAACAAAACATTAATACAAATCCAACTAACACAATTACAGACACTAGATACTGAACTACTGACATCATGCACCAACAGACTCCCCCTTGGCAGTAGCTTCATATCTCATCTTCAATCACGTGTCTCGTAATCTCAAAAATCTCATATCTCCCGTCTTCAAGCATGAACGCCTTCTCGTACACAAACTGAAACTACTCTTTGGTATTTCTTGCCTTCTTCTTTCCAAGCAGGAATGTAAAATATCTTTTTCTCGTTCAGCACCTGCAAGTCCGCTTGAGACAAATTCACTAAGTGCATAGGATCATACACTCTCATCAACTCTTGTTCATCTTCATCCTCCATCACTACTTCAGCTGTTTCACTATCAACGTACCACCATTTCAGATCTTTGAGCACATCCTTGGGCATTTGATTCATCGGTACTTCTTTTAGACACCGGATCGACTTATACTTCATTATCATCCAAGGCTTGCCATCAGCTCTCATGCCTCTGTCTTTATCTTCAACTAGCTTTCCTTTCTGCGGTTTCAACAATTCGAACTTTTTCTCCTTTATGCTTTCTTTCCAGACTATCTTCCTAATAATCCTAGCCATGTTATCATCACTCCTGTTTATCAACCCCAACCTGGCTAAGTCCTTCACCTCACACTCAGGCAACGTATTCAACGACCTCAACAATCTCTTGAAATACTGAACCCCATCATAACGTTTAATCACAAAAAGTTTCAACTGTTCATCATATAACCAGCATATTATCCCCTTTTTCAATTCAGCATACCCTTTGATGTTGTAACTTTTCTTGAACATAGTAGGGACCGCCGGTTTCTTAGTCTTTACGAACCACTGAGCGTAGCCTTCTTTCCATCTTGGCTGCTCCTCCCATTCAGTCTCATCACATTCCGTATTTTGACCCAAATCTGACTTTTCAACTGCCGGAATTTCATGCTCAATGTTCTCCTCCACAATCTCTCCTTCTTCAACTTCATTGTCAATCACGATCTCAGCTCCTATCTTCTCGATCTCTTCCAATGGTAACACATCATCATCACCTATAACATCATCATCAGCATCCACAACCACCACATCATCACCCTCTGAACCGCCAGCTGCACTCGTTGACTCCCCCTGAGATGTGGAAGTCCCAAGAGCTTGTTCAGTTCTTGGCAACTCTCCACCTGCATCTTTCGATGCATTGGGATCATCGTCTCGATCGTTATGCTTCTTCGTCCTCAGCTCGTCACCCTTACAGCTCGTCTCCCCCTGAGATGCCAAGAACTGTTTCAAGGCATCAAATATTTTACCATGCTCGATCAGGAGGGACGACTGAATTTGATTCTCCGCAACGAGGCGCTGAATAGCATGAGTCTGGATTAGATTTACTCTTGATTGTTCTACCACGACCCTTTCAAGCGCTGCTATTCTTTCCGAGTCGGATAAGGTTGCATCGAAATCAAACCTCATATGTGATATGTCTTGAGCGTATGGAGAAGGGATTTCCAATGTAACCGGCACCTCAGAAACAGGTGGAAACGTAACCGCATGTGGTATCGTAACCGACAACCTTGCAGTGGCGACAACCGTCGACTCAACAAACCTTGCTACGACCTCCGATGGAGTAAGAGATGGAGGTGGCAAGGACACAATCTCCGGAGCCGAGAGCTGGAATGTAGTGGGTGGGATGCCGAAGGAAGATGAGGTAGTCACCACGGGAACATCCGCGGCGCTTAACCCTGTAACTGGCAGTGATGAAGGGACCATAGTCATACCAGACAGTGCGGGTGGAGTAAAACGAACCACCCTTGAGCTCTCACCAGCTCCCGAACCTGCACCTGCCCTTTCCCTTCTTGATCTTCGAACCAACCGATGTAAATCTTCTTCAAAATCCGAATCACTGTCATCGGTGTCTCTCTTTCTCTTCCCATGAATTCTTTCTTGAGAGATCAAAATCTGTCTAGCCTCAGCCACATCATCATTCGAAGAATCAGAATCAGCCTCCGTCGTAGCTGCCATAGCCACATCCACACTAGTAACCCGTGCAACCGAGACTTGTACATCTTCCTCAGGATCAACACGCTCCATATCAAAAAATCCTTGACCGCCAAACGCAGCTTCAAGGTCTACATTTTCCTCTGGTGCCACAACAGGAGCAGCAGGTAAAGTTTGTTGTACCTCAGGTGGTGGTTGAGGTGCTCCAGCCTGTTGTGGTGCCGGATCCCGAAACTCGTCCCCACGAGCTGCAACATACGCGGGATTGATCAAGTACCCAAACAATGGAGTATGTCGAGGACGGAGCTCAGGCTTACTTCTTGCACTTGATGATCTACACTGAGCGAAGATTCTCTTGCTTACACTCTCCACATATCTAATCGGGCGGCGCTGAGGTAACGTGGGAGCAACGTGATTCAAGATCATTTGAAGGAATCTTGGATACATCAAGAACCTCTCACGCGCCACCGCTCGTCTTTGACGGTCTATCTCGTAGAACACCATCTGACTAAAGCTATAACGCTTATTGTAAGTCAGTGCTGTCATCGCCGACTGCATCGTTGCACCCATTCCATCTGTACCAGCCTTTCTCCCCGACATATACACGATCATCACGTGCATGAGAAAGCGCCATTGGTCCAGCAAGAACCCCTTGCGTCTCTGAGTATCCCCCAAAGGACCAGAATAGCCCATTCTCAGAAAAGCACCATCTCTGAATGGAGCGACGAAGTCGGTAGGGTCATTTCTCGTTTCATCCCCAAACTGCAAAGCCACCCTGATCTGCTCAGACGAGAACTGCACTACCTGATTGTTAACCGTTGCACGCATAACCGGGGGGCTCGACTCGACAATCATATTCCACTGTCTGCCAGAAATCTTCTATGTTTGGCAAAGAGATAGGCAGTGTTGTAGTAATAGCGTGGAAGATACGCGAGCGGATAAGAAACGTGATGATCTCGCGGAAATCATCAACACCGCTCGCATCCGGGTCCAGAGTAATGTACATATTATGCCCTGGGAAAAACTGTCGGTTGTTGTCTCCACCTTCATCACCACCTGCACCACCGGCTCCAGCTACAGCTGCCATTTCTGCAACAAAAACAGTCTAAGTTAGAGAATCGTCAAGTCAAATCACAAGTTCGCCTGTTACCATGAGCGAAGT
The DNA here is from genome assembly GCF_021521415.1 of Bidens hawaiensis. Lineage (NCBI taxonomy): Eukaryota > Viridiplantae > Streptophyta > Magnoliopsida > Asterales > Asteraceae > Bidens > Bidens hawaiensis. Next base: position 135,486 of record NW_027505211.1, read on the forward strand.
TATGATTTATTCTGTATAGGCGAAGTTAGGGGTGGGGCGAAGTTGGTAATAACTTCGCCTGATAAATGTAAATTAAAAATAAGTTAAAAGGGCCAGGCGAAGTTAATGATAACTTCGCCTAACCACAACTTCGCCTCATATACTGTTAAACAATTAAATATCAGGCGAAGTTAACCCTTAGGCGAAGTTAAGGTTAACTTCGCCTAAACTGTAACTTCGCCTGAATCTGAAGCAGCAACAGTATAGACGGCCAAACGAGGTGAAATTGGATAATTTGATGATTGTGGACTCTACAAAACATGTTTTTGAGGAGATCACGACGATCAAGTTGATTACGACCACGTGAAAATAAGTTTGAAAAGCGGGTGTTGAGTGTTTGAAAGAACGGGGTCACGAATCGGATCAAAACAATCTTTGATTAACGCCATTTACATAGATTATAAGTTAGGACAACACTACACACCTTAAGACGGATTGAAATTGATTAATATGAAGGTTTGATTCACAAGATAACTTCGCCGAGGATTAACAGTTGATAAGTTCGCTGGTTTATGAAAAGTAAAAGTAAAAAGAGTTTGACTATAAGACTTCTTTATATACCTTCAATATTATACAGGCGAAGTTAGGGTTAACTTCGCTTACCCCTTAACTTCGCCTGTTTAATAAGTTCGCCTATAATTTCACAACTTCGCTTATATTAAAAGTTACACAACAAGCCCTTATAAATTAAACATTTTGCCATTAACTTTTAAAACCTCCTTTAAAGCGTTAAAATAAATATGATCAACGACCAAGTAACCAGGTATTAAACCATAATACGACATAAGTAAAATCAAAGTTTGAGATAGAATACACGGGATCAAATTTCAGTCTGACAGGGACTTACATGTTTTAGAAAAGATCCAAACAGGAATCATACTAATTAAGTGACTGTCACTTAGATCCATGTTCAGCTGTATTATGACATAAAGAAACAGGTTGTAAGCAGGTAAACAACTTAGCATGGTTTTAATCGTTTCTGTGATACGGATTAGGTTCAATTAAGCTCAAAATATAAATGGACAACACATCAGAGAATGTGATGTCTCCTATCTATTCTCAAAGCGTATTTGGCTTTCCCCAAGTCACCCCGAGTTGACCTCGACCCGTAGTGTCTGATTAAGCTATAAATACATCTCGATATTCATCTCGTTCTCGGTCTTGCCTTTTCATTGATAAGTATAACATAATAGACTTCAGAAGGCTTAAATAATAACAATAATTTTTTTAATTTTTTTTTTAAACATTTCCGTAGCCGTAAACAGTAGACTACTGCAAGTCTCGAATCTGGATCACTGCAGTTTCTTGACACACTATCTTCTCGGGAATCAGAACACTCACGGGCTCGTGTATGACTGGGTAATCGCTTTTCTGCCTATCATTCGGAAAGATATATATGAAGACATGCACAACTCTTAATGAGTTTCCACTTAAAATCGAGGAGAGTTAGTTAGTATCACTTCTACTTTTACGCACCATAAAAAGCTACCATGACATACAATGACTGTTCTAAAGTCTTTTGGGCCTAATAACTTCACTAGTTAAGTACACAGAATTAGTTTATCTATCACTTTCCAAGGTTGGATCAATTTTCTTTTAAACATAGTAAAGAAACTTCTTACGAAGTAGTAGACTTGAAAAATTATTTCATCTCCCTTAAAAGTATTTTAAATTCTATCGCCCCGCTCAAGTCAAAGTCTTCAGGTAAACGGCTATCCTGAAGATCCAATGGATCAGCCGGACCGACCACATACGAGTATGTGTCCTTCTAACTGAGTATGAACGACTAATTTTCAGCGAAAGAATAAAAACACATCATAAACCGCCCCGGTCACTTTCAGTCATCTGGTTAATGGCTATCCTCATACTCTACAGGTAGAAATGAGGACCAAACATATCCGAAGATATGTCCTTCAAACTGAAGCAACCGACATACTTCTAAGCGATAGTGACGTTTTTTTTTTTTTTGTTAATTAAAAACGAGAAACACGGTTACTCGGGATTGATCATCCCATTTAGCTCAACAAGGTTTTGAAAACGATTTTTGTCAAACGCTTTAGTAAACAAATCTGCGAAATTATCTAACGAATCAACCTTTTCTAGCATTATTAATTTTTTCTCAGCACAATCCCGTATAAAATGATGACGTATGTCAATGTGTTTAGTTTTACTGTGCTTTACGGGATTGTTAGTTACTGAGATCGCTGCAGTGTTGTCAATGCAAATAGGAATTTGAGTGAAATTCAGACCGGAATCGCGTAACTGTTGTTGTATCCAAAGAACCTGGGAGCAGCAGTTCGATGCTGCCATGTACTCTACTTCACAGGCAGAGATGGCGACAGAGGTCTGCTTCTTGCACTGCCATGACACTAATCTGCCTCCAAGAAACTGACATCCACCTGTTGTCGACTTCCGATTCTGATTGCATCCTCCATAATCAGAATCCGTGTAGGCGACTAACTCCAAGTCTCCCCCTTTCGTGTACCACAACCCTAGCTTAGGCTTGCCTTTGAGATAACGCAATATCCTCTTCACACCTTTCATGTGAGATTCCTTTGGGTTTGCCTGAAAACGAGCACAAAGACAAACTGCAAACATAATATCAGGTCTAGATGCAGTTAAATACATTAAAGAACCTATTATTGCCCGATATTGGGTGGGGTCCACGTCTGCATCACTGTCTGAATCAGCACCCAATTTATGGTTGACGCAAACTGGAGTATCAAATGGAGTGTTGTCCTCCATCTTGAAGCGTTTGAGAACGTCTTGGACATATTTAGTCTGATGAATGAACATCCCATCTTTCTTCTGATCAACCTGCAATCCTAAAAAGAAAGTTAGTTCACCCATAGCACTCATTTCAAACCTCTTTTTCATGACGGCTTCAAACTCCTGACACATAGCGACTTTTGACGCAGCAAAGATGATGTCGTCCACGTAGACTTGAACCAGAAGAAGGTCTCTTCCTTTTCTCTTCACGAACAGTGTGCTATCGATCTTTCCCTTTTCAAACTCATTCTCAAGCAAGTAATCGGATAGAGTTGAATACCAGGCACGAGGGGCCTGATGTAGCCCATATAGCGCTTTACTTAGCTTGTACACGTGATCAGGAAAGTCTGGGTCAGGAAAACCCGGCGGTTGCTTAACGTACACAACCTCATCGACTTTACCGTTAAGAAACGCACTTTTCACGTCCAACTGGAACACCTTCATCTCCTTGTGTGCAGCAAATGCCAAAAACAAACGAATCGCTTCCAATCTCGCCACAGGAGCAAACACTTCATTTTAGTCGATCCCTTCTTGCTGATTAAAACCTTTTACAACCAGCCTCGCCTTGTTCCTGATAATTATTCCTTTTTCATCTCTCTTGCATTTGAAAACCCATTTTGTGCCAATTGCATGTACATTCGTCGGTTTTGCAACCAATTTCCAAACCTTCATCTTCTCGAACTGGGCTAACTCTTCTTGCATGGCTTCGACCCACGAGCTGTCCTTTAGAGCCATTTGATAGTTCTTTGGTTTAATCTGACTAATGAAACAGGTGTACAGGCACTCGTTAATGATACCTGTTTCTTTGATACTTGCGTAAACACAGGTGTCCTCATTCAAGCTTCGTCTTGTTTATACACCATCAGACAGATCACCTATCACGTTCTCCAAAAGGTGATATTTATGAACTCCTGTAGTCGGAACCGAACTGACTTGCAGATTGTCTTCCAGGTTCGAAGATAGTTCATCAATGGGCGATTGTTGTTGAGAGTGAAAAGGATTGAAGAATTCGTCTTCAGTAGAGGCAGCAGGGGTGTCGACAGCAGTTGACGAGGAAGGTTGACATTCATCGTACTGCGGTCGTTGCACAAAATTTTCTTCCTCATCATAAAGAATCTGCGTAGCTATTCTCTCATCAACTTCTGCACAATCCAAGTAAGGCAAATTAAAAGATTTAAAAAGCTTATCATAGTCGAAAGCCCCAGCGGGTCCCGTGCTTGGTTTTGGTGATTTGTAACTTGTGATGTCAGAGTTACACACCACCTCAACCTTGCTGGTCGATAGATTAAAGGCTCGTCTGTTGGGTGTCCCAACAACATATCCTACTAAAATACCTTCGTCGGCTATCTCACCAAATTTTGAGTTTGTCTTTAATATCGAACACGGGGACGCGAATGGTTCGAGACCATTCAAGTTAGGCTTTCTACCATGCATAAGTTCATAACATGTTTTATTCAATCTTTTAACAGTTAAAACTCGATTAAGGATATAACAGACTGTTGCAACAGCTTCAGCCCAGAACACCACAGGAAGTTTAGCATCAGCCAGCATGGTTCTGGCTCCTTCAATTAGCGTTATGTTCTTCCTCTCAGCCACCCCATTTTGTTGCGGAGTATACGGAGCGCTGTACTGGTGCTCTATCCCTTTCTGTAAGCAGAATATCTCCATCTGATAGTTTCTGAACTCTGTCCCATTGTCACTCCTGATGTATTTAACCTTTCTCCCCATAATATTCTCAACCTTGGTAATCAAGTTAATTACCAACTGAACGGTTTCATCCTTTGTTTTCAGGAAATATACCCAAGAATATCGAGAGAAATCATCAGTTATCACCAAGCAGTATGATGTTCTACCTAGGCTTTTTACATTCACGGGACCGAAGAGATCCATGTGAAGTAGGTCTAGGGTACTGACTATTGAATTAACCTTCTTGGTGTGATGAGATTTCTTGTGTTGCTTTCCCTTCTTGCACGATAGACATTGGTCTTCAAAGTTGAAATTTTTCAAGGGAACACCCAGCACCAGCCCATTCTTGACAATGTAGTTCATTTTTCGAAGATGTATATGCCCCATTCTTCGATGCCATAACTCGGACTCCGATTCAGTTGCTTTTGACAGAAGACATGATTCTTCTGTTGCCATCTCAGTCGACCTCATGTCCATTACATATGTATTCTTTTCCCTTGGAGCCTTCATCACTATCCATGCCTCTGGTATCTTGAAACCAGGATACAGTACAATCGCTTCATTTTTGGTAAAGTGCACAGTGTAATCTTTGTCACAGATCTGAGACACACTCAGCAAATTATGCTTCAGCTCTTCAACGAAATTCACCTTTTCTAACTTCATTTTACCATTAGTCACCGTCCCAATTCCAGTAATTCTACCACCACTCTCTCCAGCAAAACTTACTCTACCTCCCTGAACAGGTTTCCATTCGTGTAACAAATTCTTGTTACCAGTCATATGCCGGGAACAACCGCTATCCACAACCCATAGATTGTTTGCAGCCCTGTTCAACTGTTCCTGCACGATTAAAGCAAAGGATTAAAATCTGGGGACCCAAGACCTATTGGTCTTGGGTCGATTATATCTGTTAAAAGGCATCCCGTACTTTGGCTGTCCAGAGTTAGTATGAGAATGATTTCTGTAAGTCCTAAAAGGATACCTTCTTGTAGATTGACTATGAGGCCATCCAAACCTTCGTGAATTAAATGAATTATGACTAGTGGTTTGGTTGTTAACAGGGAAAAACTGAGATCGATTTCTTTGAAAACCTGGATTAGTCCAATATCTGAACTTTGATGAGTTTGCATTCTTACCATTATAGTAATTACTGTTAGCTCTATTCTCAGTTTTCGGAGGTCTCATACCTCTGAATCTCTTATTCAGAGGGCAATCAGCAATCAGGTGTCCTATTTGATTACATCTGAAACAACTCCTGTGTTCAACTTTCATCTCAACAGTTGTTTCTGATGTTGAGGTAGCATTACTACCCGTTTGTCTAACATATGGTGGGACATACGGGTTTAGAGGAGACTTCTTTTCAGTAGGTTTATACTCCTCCCCACGTCTTAGTAACACTACCTCTTCTTTTGTCTCACTAGATTCGGATGTCTTGTCCGAATTTGATGAGACAGAGCTTGGAACAGAAATCTTAACACTCGAAACAGGCTTAGTCGTATCTTTTTCACTCAATTCTGGTTTTTTAATTGAAACTTTGACAGGAACTGTCTGACTAATCTCAACATCAACAGATTTCTGATTACTAGGATCATAAGTATAGTTATGATTATAAGGTGGTGGTACTTCAGAATATCCAATTCCTCCCCTTTTAACTGGGGAACGTTGATCACTTACGAGGTGATCAAGTATTGCAGAGGAATTTCTAAACTGCTCAAGCTTTCTGTTTAGTCCCACCACTTTCACCTGGTAATCAGCTATTTGTTTATCCCTTTCAGCAATTAGTTTGGTTTTCTCTTCTAACACTTCATAGCTAAGATCAATTACTTGTATTTTTTCAGCTAGACTGGCTTTAAGACTTCTGATATCTTTTTCACTAGCTTTTATTTTTACCGAGTAACTGTTTTCTCTAGTTTTAGTGTAATGATGATCTTCTTTTAATGTTTTAAATTGAGCATCCAAACTAACAAACTGATCAGTTATTGTTTTCAATTGTTCAGACAGATTTTCACATTTTGTACAAGGGAGTTTAGAACTTACCTCAGAAAGCTGATCGTTCACTTCTGCCATGTAAGCTTGATTTTCTCCAGTCACTTTCTCACTTCTTGCAGTTTCGATGTTCACCAAATTTGCCTGTTCGAAGTCTTCCTCAACTTGCAGATTCCAATTGTATTCCCCGTTCTGTCTGGATATCATCGCCCTATTCTCGTTACTTCCCCCATTCGGTTGCGTTGGCCTGTTCTGACTACGTTCTACTAGTTCATTGGTGCATTCTTTAGCAAAGTGTCCATTCTGTTGACAGTTATAACACCGAACCTTTGACTTATCAAACCCTGGTCTTTCGCCAACAAACTTTCTACCAGTTTTCTTCATAAACCTTTTGACTCTTCTTACTATCATCGCCATCTGCCACTGCAGATCCATCTCCTCCAGATCATCAGCATCGATCTGATCATAGTCTTCGTCTAAAGTTGCAGGGTCAACGATTTTACCTTTAATGTAATTTTCGTAAGAAGCAATGAAAGATGCATAGAGAGCAAACTGTTGTTCAGCAGATTTAACACTCATGGGCATCTGAGAGTATTTGTTGTTCGGAACACTTGAGGAAAAACTACCCTTTGTTGCTTAAGGTTTAGAAGTATTTGTTCCACCAGCCACGAAACACACATCACCATCCATGTTGAGAGTTACATGACCTTCATGAGTTGAGTTAGCGCTCGAGTCTCCCTTGAGTAGTAAGCAGATGATTCTGACCTTGAACTTGAACTTGAATTAACTTTCGCGCCATACATTCCCGGATCCTGAACCTGATCAGTTGGTGTCTCTTTTCGAACCATGTTAAGTTCAAAAGTTCGTAGTTTATTGACTGCTGTTTCCAAGTCAATGTTGGCAAACTCTTTATCTTCTCTCATCAAGACAGTGTACATTTCCCATTTCGGTGGGAGAGCATCAAGAAGTTTTTCTACGATCTCCTCTTCTTTGTAAACAATGGAATAATTGCTGAGTTCGGTCATCAGGTGATAATATCTTGTGATGATATCATCAAGTGATTCATTCTTCAAATACTTGAACACCGAGAATTGGGTTTTGAGTAGCTTAATCTTGGATGCACGTATCCCCACATTACCTTCATATCAGTTTTCAAGCGCTTCCCATAGCTCTCTGGCGGTTTTATATTTCCTGAAGGTGTGAAGAATCTCTTGTGGAAGAGCCATTGTTATCGCAGCATGAGCTTTGCTTTCAGCCTCATACATCTTCTTTTCTTCCTCTTCCATCTTGTTGTACTTCTTAATTTGTTCGCGACCCTCATACAAGGCCGTTGGTGGGATGTATCCATCTTGAATGCACACCCACATCTTAGCATCTTGATATTTAACATATTGTTCAAACCGATCCTTCCAAGCCACGAAATCGGTACCCTTTAGCATTTTTGGGGCCTTAGTTGCAGAGCCGGCCTCAACTTCCATTTTCACCAGTTCCGTAATGTTTATAGAAGTCATCGCTGAAAAAAAAATACGAACAAACACTCAAAGAAACCCAAAATTAATTTTTTTTTTATTCTGAACAGTACTGTAGCCGAAGTTAATGATAACTTCGCTTAAGTCTTAACTTCGCTGGATTACACAACTTCGCTGAAATTCTTAACTTCGCTTCTTCTCAACTTCGCTTGATTAGGCGAAGTTGTAGATAACTTCGCTTAAGTTAAGCGAACTTGTGAGGTAGGCGAAGTTGTTAATAACTTCGCTTAAACTTATATCTTCGCCTAAACCCTACAAACAGTGGCGGCAACTTCGCCTGATGAACACAACGATTTTGCAGGTTTGATTTAGACGTATTGCGAGGTATGTGAAGGTGTAATGGGTTGTTTTTGATGGTGGGAGAAGGGTAGGACACGAAAACTCGGTATATTAACGTAAACTCGTCCCGCGAATAGTCGAACGGAACGATTTCTACACCCGTGTGATAATCCCGAACCACACAATCACGAGCAAATGCTCTGATACCAATTGTAGGTTCCCAGCCGGATCTACACGGAAATATCTCGTTCTACGTAGGTGCGGAATCCCTACGTAAGACGATACGAGTGTAGAATCGATATACGTTAAACACAAGCAAACACACGTTACAATAAACAAAAAACACGTTGTATTGCAACTAATAACACGTGATATGTCAATCACCGATTACATGTACTAAATCATTAATTACAAAACAAGCCGCAGCTAAGCTTTTATGGTTATCGACAACTTCGCCTAACATGTTAGGCGAAGTTGTTGATAACTTCGCCTGTTCCACAAGTTCGCTTATAAGAGGCGAACTTGTGAAACAAGTTAACAAAACATTAATACAAATCCAACTAACACAATTACAGACACTAGATACTGAACTACTGACATCATGCACCAACAGATTATTATATATATATTTTCGCACATCAACGTACGTACGTTAGTTAGGTAGAATTGATTAATCTTCCTACACCAAGTACAACCTAGTATACCACACCCAATTACCCTTTTTACATAATACATATTGTCCTCCTAAAAAAAGTAGTTCAAAAGCTGAAAATAATATACTTATTATGTGGGTAAGGATAAGGTTTTAATGAAGCTTGGCTTGTGTTAACAAGTCGATTTCAAGTAACTCACGAGCAGCTTATTACCGCTTTAGGGACTAATAATGTAAATGCAAATATTTGGCACGTGTAACAGGAGCGTGGATAACGCGCTTGACCCGTTACCGATCATCACCGGTTCGGTTCAATGCTGAGTAACCGCTCCTCACCTTCATCGCACTTCCTCCGTTCCGACGCTGTCGTCGCCGCCATGTCCCTCCGTCCTTCCTCCGCCGTAATCCTCCACACTTAATAATAATAATTCAATTTCCACTTCCTCCTTTTACTAATTCATTTGCTATTATTGTTATTGTTTTGCATTACAGTACAGAGGCAGTGGCCGTAATAATAATAATAATAATAATAATAATAATCAGTCGCGCAGCACCAGAGGATTCTCAAATCTACCTGATGACGTCATCAATCACAACACCGACGTCAATCGCCAGTTCCGTCCGGATCATAATAATAATAATCCTCAGCCGCCACAGCGTTTCAATTCTAGACCTAATAATAATAATAATTCGAATCCACCGTTCAATCCACATGCACAGCCGTATAATCCGTACCAGCACCAATATAATAATCAACAGTTTCGACATCCGCATCCACATTTTAAACCTAATCAACACTTTCAACGGCAACAGCAGCAGAATGTTGAGCAGAGTCAACAGTTTCGTCCGCCTCCGTACCAGCAGTTCGCGACACGGCAGCCTTACGGACAGTTTCGGCCGCAACAGCGGTTTCAGCGGCCGACGAAACCAGCTTCTGACTATCGGAATTGGGAGCAGGCGAAGCCGTTGCCTCAGCCTAGTTGTGGTAATTATGACTTCAGGAGTGTAAACGAGTCGAGACGAGCTCGGATAGATAAAATGCTCGAAATAACGAGGCGAGCAATTCGAGTTCGAGCTCGAGCTTTGATGAGCTTTGTGTGTGTTTTTTAAGCTTTACCTGTTTTGGACTTTTAACCATGCATAGCCGAGCTCTAGCCATGCTAAGGCTCGTTCAATGTTTTTCTCAAAATATATAAATTAGTTAAAAAGGTATTTAAACTAAATAAGAAACGAGCTTGAATAAACAACTTACGAACCAAACTCGAGCTATAGAAAAGGAGCTCGAAACGAGCCGATCTTTTTGAGTTCAAGCTCGAGCTTGTATGGGAAGCTCGTTTAGGCTCGTCGAGCCTTAGTGAGCTTTGTGTTTTTCTTAGAATATATAAAATTTGTTAAACACATGTATAAATTAAATAATAAACGAGCCGATCCCGAGCTTGGAAAAACTTACGAGCCAAACTCGAGCTTTAGAAAAGGAGCTCGAAACACGCTGAGCAAGAGCTCGAACTCTCATAGGTCAAAACGAACCGAGCTAAAGCCTAGTCGAGCTTGGGATCAGCTTGACTCGTTTACACAACTGGTTATGATTCATGTGAATGAGCTTTCACCAGTAACATTATCTGTATATACAGTATTAGTCAAAAGGATAACTTTCATATAATTGTCATCAACTTGTTTTTGTTGCAGAGCGGTTTACGGTTCTCTCATACAATATACTAGCTGATTACCTGGCTATTAGTCATAGAAGCGAACTTTACTTTCACATACCCAGACATATTTTGGATTGGGGATTTCGAAAGAGAAATATTATGTTTGAGCTCGGGTTATGGTCGGCTGATATATTATGCCTTCAGGTGAACTATTTAATGAGTTTGGAACGTATAAAAGCCTTACCTTTTGGTAGTGGTTATTTTTATGTTTTGGCTTTTGATTTTAGAGTAACATTGTTTTACATTAAGTTTGTTTTTTTTGTGTTTGCAGGAGGTTGATAGATTCCAAGACTTGGAAGAAGACCAAAAGATTCGGGGATACAATGGTATCTGGAAGGTAAATGTTGCATGTGATGTCATAAATGGTGTTTTTATTGATCACGTGTTATGTAGTTACTCATTATAGCATGTCATATTATTTTGTGGTCACGAAACTTTGTTAGCGTGTAGGTTTTTTAAAATGATGCAGACAGATTTATTGCAAATTATTAATGTCTGTAAAACAGAAGAACTGTTTACAACTAGTGATTGAGAATATAACTAACTATACATGGATCCAAGTTATATCCTCAATCAGCTAACCCATAGTTTCTTGTCTTAATTGTTGATAAGCATATGCTGCACTTTCAAACTAATTGTTGGTGGATCGTGGACCTTACCACAGACATAAAAAGAGACGTGGAATAATATCATGATATATGGAGCATACAAACCTCTTTTGAATTTAATTACACTTGACAAACTGTAACAGGTTTAATGTTTGGTCCTTACATAGCATCTTTACAGTTGATGCAATTTTGATTGTTTACATAAGTATAGAATCGAGTATAATGGTTCGGTACATTTAGTATTAGTTTAATAACTTATTTCTCTTCTATATTTGAAAATTTATGTCTGTTTATTAATGTTTTCTTTTCTTCTATGTCAGATGAGAACTGGCGTGGCGGTTGATGGTTGTGCAATATTTTGGCGTTCACAAGGTTTTCCTATTATTTTCTTTTTTTTTACTTTTTAACAATGACCCCTTGCTGGTGTAGAATATTATTTTTTATGAACCCAATGCTTCAGGGTATATATGATTTAAATAATTGGTAAATCAATTGCATGCTGCAGTTATTAGCAGCTGCATCTGTTAACATTAATATAAAATTTTGATACTAGATTTAAGCTTCTGCATGAGGAAGCTATTGAGTTCAATAAGTTTGGATTGCGAGAGAATGTTGCTCAGATATGTGTTCTAGAGGTGAGTTGGTCTTCACTGATATTTTTTTTTTAAACTTTCACATGCAAAACTATGCACATTTTTTTTATTTTTTCATTATTTCACCAAATGTTATTATTACATTAAACAGTCATCAAGTGAGAAAAGTTCAGCAGGATCACATTCAACTTCATGGTAAGTACAGCATATTCTCCAGTTTTTGTACTTTTTTTCTTTCATTTATTTCTTAACCTTGCAGTGAACTGTTTTGTGCCTGCAGCTCTGAAGGTCATAATAAAGTCGTCATTTGTAACATTCACGTGCTCTACAATCCTAAAAGGGGAGAGATCAAGCTTGGGCAGGTATTAACAAATCTTTTAGTTGTATAAATATTCCTTCTGTTTTGATCCCTTGTAGACAATTGAACTGTACATATACGAATAGATGGAGATTCCTTATGAGTGATGCATAACTGCTTTTAATTTACATGAAACTATCACTTTGCCTACATTGTATATTAATAAGAGGTTAGAAACTCGTGTATTACACGAGTTGAGTAAAAAAAAAACTATTAAACAGTTAGAAATTATAAAACGATATTTTGAGATAAGATACGTTTTAATTATGTAGAAGTTAGTCAAGTTACTATATTTAAGGGGTGAAATAAGAGAAGAGGGGGGGGGGGGGGTGATGGCTCATAGAATTGTGGCATGTAGCGCAACTAGTTACTTATATATTAGGTCTAGATTTACAATCTGTAACCCGTGTTTTATTTGGTGTTTTGACTTTTAAGATTTCATCCAGTCCATCTTTAACCAGCAGGTTAGGATACTTCTAGAAAGAGCTTATGCTACATCAAAGCTTTGGGATGATGCTCCTGTTGTTCTATGTGGAGAGTTCAACTCAACCCCAAAGGTATCTGGAATCTTAGGTCAAGACTTTCTTTGACCTTAAATTTGACTTTATTTATAATTCAAATAACTCTCTTTCTTATGCTGCAGAGTCCACTGTACAACTTCATATCAGAGCAAAAGGTTAAATAAAGTTCTGGTTTTCACAACATACCTATTACTACGATTTTTTGTAGATGGCATGCTAAGTTTACTTCTCAATGCAGTTAAACGTGTCTGAACTGCCTAGAAATAAGATATCAGGGCAATATTCTGCTGAAATTCGTCCCAAAAGACTGTCTATCTCTAATTTCAGGTATGTAATATTCTATCACAAAACTCTTTGGACATTATCATAACTAGACATTAAGAACCGATTAATGAATATCTTTCGTCTTTTTTTATTGTGGTAGAACTCAGTCAACTAATAATGCTACTCAATCTCCGACAACGGTTGATACAACACACAAAGATGAAAAAACCGCTCCACAAATCGAGACCAAAGAAGAAAGTGAGGGCATTTCTGTAAATTGCACAAAGATTTTGGAAAGTATCTCGTCCGGTATGATTACCAATGACAAGAATTCAGATGAACATGAGATACTGGAAGCTATAGAAGATGTACCTGTAGGCGAGGTGGATTCCGCTTCATTTTTGTCTGACTTGCATGGCCCTGATGGAAGTGACACGGCAGATGTAGCTAACTTGACAGATGGAGTTGACGTGGTGGATGATGAACCTTTTGTGGAGAATCAGACCCCCTTTTATGACCCGTCAGGTTGGACCCCTATGGAAATAGAGGCTGCAACTGGGAGTTCAGAATGCATGACTGTGGAACACAAACTAAAACTACGAAGCACATATGCAGAAGTTGAGGTGGACCACATATGTCATTTTCTCTTCACCTTTCAATTTAAAGATATAGAAGAGTATATATTTATGGGTTCTTGTTTTCAGGATTGTTCAGGAAGCAGAGACTCAAACGGTGAGCCTCAAGTGACTAGCTACCATAGGTGTTTCCAGGGGACTGTTGACTACATCTGGTGAGTCGTCGTCATCATTTCCCAATCTTCTTTAAAAAAAGGAAAAAAATGAAAACAAAAGGAAGAGGTATACATTAACCACGGAGGTGAATTGTAATTATTTTACACGCAGGCGATCTGAAGGCCTTCAAACTGTTAGGGTTCTTGCTCCTATACCCAAACATGCGATGGAATGGACTCCTGGGTATCCTACAAAGGTATTGGGATGCTTTTATTAAAATTATTATTATTATTATTATTATTATTATTATTATTATTATTATTATTATTATTATTATTATTATTATTATTATTATTATTATTATTATTATTATTATTATTATTATTATTATTATTATTATTATTATTATTATTATTATTATTATTATTATTATTATTATTATTATTATTATTATTATTATTATTATTATTATTATTATTATTATTATTATTATTATTATTATTATTATTATTATTATTATTATTATTATGTAATAATTAATTTTTGTTTTCAGAAATGGGGAAGTGATCATATTGCGTTGGTTGCGGAATTGACTTTCAATAAACCTGTTGACGAGTGAGTAGCAAACAAGTTTCTTACAGGTCTGTAATTTTTATATTTTATTTTCTGACTGTTATATATAGATTGCCAGTTAGGGCTTGATTTTTTTGTCAGCTGACACGTCGTCACATTACTCTAAATCAAAACTTCTTACCTTAAAGCAAATAATTTGGTAAAGAATTTTGTATGAGATAGCAGGATGCCTTTTTGTGCTTTCTTTTATACGCCATTTAACCCTTCTATCAAAAAATTAATAATCAACTCTTCTATGTGGCCATGGGACCGGGTGACAAATATGATTTTGTGTCAAGTTTTGTGACGCCATAGCTTGTTTAAAATAATCATTGATGTATTTTTGTTATATTATATGTTTTGCAGAACGAGTTTACCTACCTAAAGGGTTTACCATGCTTCCCGAGGAGGATTGTCTTTTAGGTTAAGTCTCGCGTTGGTCTGCAAGTAACATATGTGTGTATATATACATTCCTGAAGTGATTTTTTGAGCACTAGGAATGAGTGAGGATTATTTTGTATCGGATTAATTTTTTTTTTCATCAAAGCAGTGTTAACAAGTATGGCAAGCATTTTGATAACGGATCGTCGCTCTAGTGAGTGTCAACCTTCTGTGTAGATTCACGACTGCCAGAGCACAGCTGTTTAGATTCATCACTCTCAACCTTAGTTCCCCTTCTAAACCCGATTCAACCATAAACGATTGGCATACAGTAACACAAGCCAGTTGATCCGCCCCAGTTTTCAAAACCCCACCAAGCAGCCATACACATGAATTTACTCTGTCAACATTGAGTATTGTTCATGAATCATGTTTTAAATATCAGTCAGTCTTGGTTCGGTCTTTGATTCATACCCATGGGCATTGATGAATATAGATTTAAACGTGTTACGAATAAATGGGTCGGAAGAAAAGAACAAATGGCCATAAGGAATAATAAACCTTAATATATAGTTGTTTCATAATAGATAACCAACAAATAGCAAACAAATGAATCACAATAATAAGGTACAGCTTGAATAAATAAAAGTAGAAATAAAAAGATTGAAACATATCACTTTGTAGATGACACATCATCCATAAATTTTTAATTCAACCCTAACTTTTACACTATATTTCATAATTAACCTTAGAAACCTACCATTATGTTTTTGCCTTTTAAGCCAACAAAATCAGTACAAAGTCAAGTTAAGCCAAGAATGAAATTCATTTTGATTGAAAATATCAAGGCTGACCATTTTGCACAAACTTTATTAACCAAAACTACAGATGATAAGTAATACGAGATTTGAGTTTTAAATTCTATATAACTTAACGGTTCCATCCGCCAATGATGTCAAATACATAATCCAAGAGAATGAATGAAAAAAAAAAGAAAAAGAAAGAAACTCAGCATATCTATCTGTATGTGTTCTCAGAATCAAGCTCGTTTGTTAAACATTCGACGTTAGAATCATGAGTTAGCAATTATACGCATACAACCTATTTAGAAGCTCCAATAGCAAAGCTGCAGCCGAATCTTTAGCTTTCTTTACACTTGGCATTGGCTCTCCCACACATTCGTCCGTCCACCCTTTATCAGACGTATTTACCCGTACAGCGAATATAAACCGTTTTGCATGTGCAGGACCACCTTCGCTCACACACCTATATATGCCACAATAACTTATTAAGTTAATACAAAAATAATTTTAAAAATATGTGAAGGATGTTATATAAGTTAGCGCAGTTGGTAGTTACTAACCGATACGATGGCATTGGCCAATTCCTGCGCAAACAAATGTCATTCAAAGTCTGTCTAGTAAACGTTTGACTCCCATTCTTCTTCTTTCCATTCTCTTCGTTTTCCTTCTCTTTGGCTGCTTCCGCTTCCGTTTCTTTAGCTTTTAACGCAGCCAGGGCATTACGAGCAGCCAACTTCTGAGCCATTTTCTTTTGAGGATTTTGAGCAACACCAACCTGGACACCGTCAACAAACACTTGAACGGTAGCCACATTACCATTTCGGGTTGCCTTGTACTCCAGCCCTTCGGCCTGTTGCTGACAACGTTCTTGTAGCTCCCGTACCGGATGCATTGGGAGCGTTTCTGGTGTCACCGTTGGATGCAGCAGAGGCTGAAAAACCTGTATTAACAGCCAAGAAAAAGTTATGTGTTTCAAATAGTAAAATGGTGAATTAGTCTTGACTAGATTTAGCAACCAACTTACCTTCCAAACCGATGACGTGTCCCGCTGGCTGTCTAAGAAGACAGCACCAGCAATAGATTCAAAAATGTCACCGAGGACTTTTGGAGCTTTGCAATCTCCCAGACCAAATGAGTTGAACCCTGGTTTTGACACTTCACTTTCAACCTCCTTCACAAAATCTCGTATCTGCACAAAACAAGTTCAGTTAATTACAGTAGCGGTTTGTTTAACGACTGAAAGTTTACTCTCAATACCTGTTTTTCAAGGGCACTTGAACCGTGCCTGAGATGCACATGAAGTCTATGCTTAACAACAACACGTGCAAAGTTCTCATTATTTACAGCGGCCGCCCGCAGATCAGTTAAACGTCCCGGCGGGAGATCGGTGTACATAAAAAATAAGTGTTTTGTAATAAGGTGATCAAGAACCGCATCACCAACAAACTCCAACCGTTGGTAACATGAAACACCGGAAGACGGTCTAGAAGCATGAGTAATGGCTTCAACAAGCAGACTTTTATCCTCAAACTTGAAGTTCAAACTGCCCTCTATGGCATCAAAATCAACACTCCTTAATATGCTATCCGGAACCGCGCCAGGCGGCCGTGCTTGCGTCTCTATCTCGGTGGCGGGATCGAAATCCACCTGGATCCCGACCCATTTCATGAAATGATTAGCAGCTTGTTTCCCACCTTCAACGTAATAAACTCCGATTAAGGCTTCGACCACGTCAGCAAGTGTCTTACTGGATAAAACCCGATAAGAACTTGAATCACCCTCGTCCAGCTCACCATCCTCCAGCTCATCATTTATAGTCTCGGCGATTTCACCCGTTTCTTGATCTGATAAGAAATCGGTCTCCTTATCATCCTCGTCAAAAACCGGTAGAACCCCTGGAGCAGCCCATCTAGACGGAGCAAATCGGTCTGCTTGGATATACGACTGAAGCCCCTTCGTAAGAGCATACTGGTACAACACCATGTTGCTAACCATTTTCTGTCTCATTCTGGTGAGCTGGCCCTCATGTTTTTGTGGATGCCTGAGAAAAAGATACCGACTAACAACCCATTTCAGATAAGCATCTCCTAGCAGCTCCGCCCTTTCATAGCAAAACGTTTCCTGACATGAAGCCGCAGTCAAAGCTTCCAAAATCTGCACACAAAGTTATAAATAATAATAAGATAGTTGTCATATAACAATCTGGAAAATAAAACATACCTTATATGCAGGAACAGGATAACTAATAACATTCTTAAGCTGAACCGCAAGCAACATGCTTTCAACTCTCCTCATTATTGACGGTAATCTCTGTGCACCACGAATTAGTGATCCACTAAGAGGGTGCACAAAACAAAGCTCTGGAGGGAGGAACAAGTAATATGTTTTATCAGGCGTATCTTCAGATTCACCTTCAGGACCTGAAGAATCAAATTAGTTCTTAAGCAACCCATAAACATTTTTAATCATGGTTGCGAACAGTTACCTTCCGAATGCTCAAACCGAGGTGACAGTAGATTTTTGCAGTACGACACTCCACGCCCTCTTATCAGTGGTTGCTGTTTATACATCAGGTCTACTCCGTACCTATATTTTCACAATAGTAACATGATATGTTAACGAACAGAAACAAAAAAGATTATAATGAATTTAAGGTATCTATCTATCTACTTACTTCTGCTTATAGTAATCAGCAAATGAAGTATACTCAAGCGGACCAAGATAACCGTCTTTCCTAGGAAACGAGTTCTCAGCCGTCATTTCAAACCGCACAGAATCAATGTAAAACCTCTTCCCAGAATGAGCAGCTGTAACAATCCTTCCAACAAGATCATGTGCGTCGGCACACGAATCAGCCATCATCAATTTGCCATGTGTTAAATTCCCATTAGCCGCTCGATCAGGAACCAATCCAGATGCCTTCACAACATCAAATTGTGCTACGGCCCCTCTAACACCATAAGTAGGATGTGACTTTTGTCCACGTAGTTTCCCGTATCCGTATTCTCTGCGGTCCCCACCGAGCGTTCGTTCATTTGTTCCAAGATACACATCGGGGCGGGCTCTCTGAAGTGGGTTGTTCCACGCAGATGTTTGTATAATGTTCTCTATGGTGTCCCAATCAATTTGTTTTTCATGTTCTTTTATACCGCAAACGGGCACAAACAAATACGCCTTGGCGGGATCCCAGGGAGTAGTTGATGGCTCCACATCCACATCCAGTACAATGCTCATTAGTCTTACATGAAAGCTCTTCAATGAATCCAACTGTAGTTTATTAAAATTATAAGCTTTAACTGCATACATACATACAACTGAAACCAAAAAATGCAAGTAAATATAAGCAACCAACCTGACTTTTAGTAACTTCAATGCACCCCCGAAAGACAAGAGATGCCTCAGTTGTCATTGTTCGGGCAATAAAGAGCTCCGTTGACATCGATAACACCTTCACAAAAACGTTTCTTCGTTAGAGGATGACCATTTATTAATAGTATAGGATGAGACAAAATTGTTAAAATAGTAGAAGATTGAACCTCTGCATCCAGTTCATTGCCGAAAAGCACTGCGAACACAGAAACTT
Source organism: Bidens hawaiensis (assembly GCF_021521415.1). Classification (NCBI taxonomy): domain Eukaryota; kingdom Viridiplantae; phylum Streptophyta; class Magnoliopsida; order Asterales; family Asteraceae; genus Bidens; species Bidens hawaiensis. Next base: position 154,590 of record NW_027505211.1, read on the forward strand.
GAGTCAAAAATGAATCTTTCGTGGAGCCCGCATTAACGCATTTCACAACATACATATAGAGACGAAACAGTTTGGAATTATCATGTGCGTCTCTACCAGATAGAATCCAATCACCCTATCAAGATAAACATGAATGTAAACGCAAACACATATATATATAAACATATAAACCGAATATGATTCAGAACAAGCCAGTGGGTTGGTCAAAGTAAAAACACAAAACTCACCTGAAGAATATTAGCTACACCTTCGGGATAAAACTCCCTATGTCTAGCAGTTCCTGGTAACGGATCTCCTTCGTCATTTTCATCAGCTTTCTCACCTTCTCCCTTGCTTCCCTTATCTGGCAACAGCATGTCGGTAAATGCTCCCATTTCATGAAGCTTCTTACACGCAGCTAAACAAACCGCCTGCATATTAAAAAGAAAAGTAACTTAATAAAGTTCCTTTTAACTTATTTAAGATAAACTACATTTATTCAAGATAAGCTATCTATTTAGTAATAGGCTCAGCTTATGTTAATGCATATAGTATGACACATACCTGTTGTGCAACACGCATTGAACTGCATACAGGGCCTTCAAGATTCTCAAATGGTGCGTTACAAGGGAGTTGAAGTCTGCATGAGTATTCAGTCGGGCTTTCAGGGTTCTCATGTCGCTCCATAGTGAACTCAGGACGAAGAATCGAATACCTGCAAAATGGTTCGACAAACAAAAGCTAAGATCCCTTCACACATACAGTGGCGTAACAAAATATAGTGATGTGACCTGTCACTAGGGAGTTGAGAGCAGTAGAAATGAATAAGGCCGACAGCAGAATTTAAACTCACAACAGCACCAGTCGATTCCACCTGGTAGACCGTACCAAGTGACGGCTCTATGGAAATCAACTTTGAAGTATCCTTAAGATGACTGAGGTCAGTTCTTTCAATTGCCTCTTTCCTCAAAGTTTCTTCACTATTTCTAGCGTTCCTCAAAAACGCCTCGTGCGACAAATTTCCTCTGAAGAAAATAATAACATGAATCAAAAATATATTCAAAATATTAGGTTCATGTCAAGTATTAAGATATGATAACGGCCATTACCTCTCGACCATTAAAATATAATCAGACCCGGGCTTTCTTGCCCGGCCCCGAGACTGTATATATGCCAATACAGTTTTTGCAAGGTCGAACCGAATAACAACATTGCATTGGCGAATATCAAGGCCTTCCTCTGCCACACTGGTGGCAACTAAAAGCGTCACCTGTAAATCATTAGCATAATGCCTTAACCAATTTGGTCAGATAAAGATAAATCATAAGGCAAATCAACCCATGTTCTAGAATGCATACCCTTCCATCTCGGAATCTAGAAATAGTATCCTGCATTTGAGAAGACCGCATCTCCTGACTATTGTTGTGCCCTATCAGACTTGCTGAATTAATGAAATTCAGAGAAGGAAGCTCCGCAAAAACCTGCACGGTTCACCATTAATGGTATGTTCTATTTCAATTTGTCTCAAAACAAATTTTCCTTCCACTTATAGAAATGGATAGCAACCGTTTACTAATTTCTCCATTGACTACTCAAATAGTCGTATCATATATGATTTTGCAAGTTTTCTTAGTTAATTAATTAGTATCGTAAACGCATTTTCGGGCTAACTAAAATATGCATTAACTGTTCATACAGTAGTAAATTTATAAATTGTTTTATCTGTGGACAATAATTATGTGTGAGTAAAAGAATAGGCAATAATACTAAACCTTTGGAAGAACAAGGGCAGCGACAACTCGTTCAACAAATATAATGGCCCGAAAATCCTCCATGTGTTGATACTTGAGAAGTATCTGGATCAAAGACTGGACTTTTGGGGTCACTTTTCCATCAGCCACCGCAGCTCCTATTACCACGTCTACATGCTCCCCACCAGAGACAACTATAGTGAATTAAAAAATAATAATTATTGAAAAAAAGTAAGATTTTAAATTATGTGAGTTTATGGTGTGTGACTAAAGAACCCCCAATCAAGAAAATGTAAACATAACATTCTTTTTAAAATGTAGACATATCTAACCGAGAGATGGAAAGAACATACTCACCCTGGGTGTCAGGAAGCTCGCCTTCCTCAGTCTCATCAGCGCAGGTCGATTCACACCCCTTCTCACTAACTTCTCCTCCATTATTTTGTAAAACCGCACCCTCAGATAGTTGGCATTGCAACAAAGAAACAACTTTGCTCAAGTAGGATTCTTGAAACTTTACATCTAGCTGAAAGTTTGCCCTTTCATCACTTTGCAAGGCTGTCAAAAACGACTCTGCAACCTGACAACACGCAAGTTTTACAAATCACATTAATAACAGAACTTCACATAAACAGAACAATTAACTAAATAACCTTTCGTGTACCTTGTAAGCGCACCACTGGCCCAACTCATCAAGTGCGTAATTAATAGCTCTCAGTTTCTGAATCAAATTAGCAGCCCCGTCGCCTTCTGTTCTTTCAGAGACACCGTAAACTTGGCGAAGCTCTTCCTTAACCCCGCCAGCATCTCGGGCTCCCATAAACTGCCACTTGCTTCTTCTAGAACTTGATTGTGCAGCTTTCCAAACTTCAACTTCCATTTGCTTAATCTGCTCATGCAGTGACCATAAACTAGCGGCTTTATCATACTCCACTACAGTTTCTATTGGCATTGGAACATGTTTCTCAAGCTCTTTACGGTCTTTTATCGTGCAAACAACAGAATCGAGTTTTGTTTCGAGATTGCGGATCTTTATGGCGCAATCTACTTGACTAGAGACACCTACACACAAAAACAAAACAAACTGATTCAGCTTCATCACTAGTTTGCATCAAGAAAGCATAACAAAGTTTGGCAACATGAAAAATGACTAATTTACCCTTTAAATTAACAGGGGAGGCGGTCATTCCGAAAACGGACGGCCTTTTCTCCTTAGCTGTTGTGTGATAAAACTCGGACATCACCAAAGAGTAAGGATGTTTCTTCACAGCATGATGGCACTCGTCTAAAATAAGCAAATTTATCGCTTCCATTTTTATTATGCTATGTCTGAGAATATTCAGAAGAATTTGAGCAGTCATCACTAGAACCTACACGACAAATAAATAAATTCAGAATGGCAAAATAAACTAATTGTTAACAAGTGTATAAATTTTCCATGTGGTAAGAAGTTACATGTTTCTTCTCAAACTCCCGTTGCCATCTCCTAGCGTCCCAAAAATCTTGGCCCATCTCTCCACAATAATGACCAACTTCGTAGCCCGTTTGCTCACGAATAACTTCCGCTTGCTGCACATGTGATTAAGATAACATAAACTTAAGAACATGAACTACAGGTTTTATTTTACTTTTAAAATAAGCATCCTGTCAATCTGTGTAACAAAATTACCTGATAAACAAGTGGCACCTTTGGAACCAGAAACACCGCCAGCATCTTCTTGCCTTGTTTATGCAAATCATCGTACATACTTTTTATAAGGAGTACAGCAATAAGAGTCTTCCCGGCCCCCGTCTCTAAAAACGCTATCGTGTTTTTGTTCTTCGCGTGTTCAAGAACATCTAACTGGTACTTACGCGCATGTTCCCTTGCCACTTTTTTCTTCGGGTCATCTTTCTTCAACTCCCCTTCGTTACCGCCATTATTCTTTTCAACATGCGCCTTGACATCCTGGTTACCACTCGATTCCCAGGAACCGGGATGAAACACCATATCGCTTGTCCCCAAACGGTCCCTCTCCCAATACCCCCGTCCGTCCCTCCAATCCGCATCCCTATTCCCTCTTCCGCCATTACAATGCTGCTCCCGCCTTCTCGTAAAACCTTTATCCCTCACATCACAATCACGACTATCCCGACCCCTTTTCCTACAAACCCTTTCCCGTTCAACCCGAACCCTTTTCCCGAATCTTTCCCGGTTCCCGACCTCAGCCTCGTTCGACTTGTTAGCCTCACCGTGACCTCTCTTCACACCATTAGACACAGGCGTCACCACGGGTTCCGCCTCGACGAGGGTGACACCGGCCGGGATACTATCGAGGACACCGTCGAAGAAACTAGGATCGACATCGGACGGAACCACAACGGAAGCAGCAGCGGAATCGGGTTGAACGAATTCGCCAAGATCAATGTCCTCACATGCATCGAGCCAGTAAGAAGGGTTCAAATCCTTGTCACCATCCATTGTTATTTTCACTACTTGTTTCTTTGATTATCTAAAAGATGATAATAAGAATCAATTTCAAGAAATGGTATAACACAACAACTAGACTAGAAAAGATGCTTACTTTATGAAAATAATAATAAGGGTATTGAAGAATAATAATATGCTTGGTTGGTTGTTTACTGGTTGAATGTATGTATGTATGTATGGTTGTAAAAGCAGATAAGCGTGGGATAAACCGTACGAATCAAACGGAATTCAAAGATTCTACACGGTCTATCTAACGCGATTCTGCCACCACCACCTTATTATTATTATTATTATAACAATTCAAGATTCCGATGTGAATTCCGGCAGGCAAGATGACAGACGGCGTTAAGGTTTGTGTTGGGTTGTGGAGTCAAACTGTAAAACACACAAGTCAAACTGTAAAACAAACAAACCAAACTAAGCATTTACGTACAGTATATGTCTTTCAACTCTTTTTAAGTTTTAACTTTTAACTAGCTAGTTTAAAACTGGGATCTTGAAAATGGAAATGGTGTTTGCTTAGAGCATTCTCTATCATATTTATCATCCCCGTCTCTATAATTGCATTAAAAAACACTACATTTCTCTCTCGTTTAATTAAATAATCTTTTCTATACTTTTGTTATTACAATTTTTTCTCTCCTCTACTCACAACCAATCCAACAAATATTAAAAAATAAATAAGGGCAAACAATGTTCCCCAAATTTACAAAAAATCACTACATTTCTCTCTTCACCCTATAATTTACACTCACAATCACTCACAACCCCACCCTATAATTTGCAAACTTCTCACACATAATTATACGGGACGGGATGTGAATGCTCTTTCTTGGTTTTTCTTTAATGTTTTTTTTTTGTTTTTCGAAGAGCATGCGTACAGAGAGGCGTGATAAAGACTCATAGCGTCTAAGAGTATAAACAAGCCGAGTTGTCCACAAACTATTCGAGATTGCCTTGTTAAAAAGCTCCATCGAGCCAAGTTTAATCAAGCCCAAGTCTAAAAGTAAGCTCGATTTATGAACGAGCCCGAGCTCAACATGGTTCGCGAGCCTAACCGAGACCGTCGTTTATATAAAATTTTAAAAAATATATTTGTTAATTATTAATTAATATATATAATGTTATGAAAAAATAAATAAATAAAAGTGACTAAATAATATTTGTTATTTTATACATAAAACTTTAATAGAAAAAAATATATAAAAATAATTATACTTGCATAAAAATAATTGATAAATAGTAAAAGAGCCGAGCTCGATCTTTGAAAATAGAGCTTGAAACGATCCGAACTCGAGTTCTGTGTAAGTCAAACGAGCTTAGATCAAGCCTAGTCGAGCTAGGGTTCAACTCGTTTGCACCCGTAATAGCGTCTTATACATCACATACAGGGCGCCATGGGTTTTTTTTAGCTTCAAGTGTGATATGCATAAAGCCACCCTTCACCAATTTTATTTAAAAAAAAGGTATTTGAATGGCTATGTAATAAAAATAATTATCAAATTTTTTTATTCCATTTAAGTACCCATAGTAACACAATCAACTCTATTTTTTTAAACACGACTCTTCACTCTTTCATTCTTACTCAATTTTTTAACAAAGTCAACCCTAATCGACAGTGTTAAAAGTTTCAAATAATTAAACACGATAAGACCCAAATCGACAGCCCTACGCCAAACCAACTCAATCGAGCTACGCCTCGAACATGACGGGGTACATGAACCTCCTAAGGATGTTCGAAAACTTTGTTCATAAACAGGTCGGTGTTTGATCGACTATGAACATGGGCTCAAAGTTTGGTTCCCATATGAGACGACCACTATATCCCCCAAGTCGTCTGGAAATAGACCGACACCAAAAAGGTCCAAAACCTCATCTTTGGTTGATTTAGAAACGAGCAAGTCTGATGCTCAAAAGTTTGACTTAAACGATGATAAAATCTTGGAGGAGGAGGAGGAGGATTTGGAACTGCGATGACTGCCGGGTAGAAGTAAAAGAAGTTGTGGAAAGGGCAATCGGATGGGTCATTGTCGGCGGGTGTCGATTCGACGAAATGAACCATCAACTCCAAGATATATGTGACCTTGTCTATCAACGTTTGAAACAAGTGGACTAAAGAGACAAATGAAACGAGGAGGTCTTCGAGCTAATAGAAGAGAGGAAAATGACGAAGAATATCTGAGTGTTTATCGCCATCGATCGACGCCTCCAAGGAGATGCCTTGATTCTAGCCCAAATGAAAATGGAAAACATCGGTAAAAAATACAGACTTAGTGTCTTTTTAGAACCTTATGATTTGCTCCCTGTGTAATATGGGCGGGATACTCTTGCCCCATGATTCTTAAATTGTGCGTTTTGAATCCACACAGATTCTCGGCGGCTCAGTTTGACCCATGTCGTCAGTTGACCGTCCTTGACTTAGTGAGTTACCATCATGCCCTTAAGGAATAAAATGAAATTACCATTATGCTCTTTTATAATAATAACAACAACAACAACAACAACAGATTTTCATCATTATCATACAACAAACCTATATCTTCATCATCATCATACCCACTCAAAACTAGATTCTTCTTCTACACTCACAATTATCATTCTTCTTCTCCTTAACTTCCTACAATTTCCTCTCTATTTCCTTTTCTTCTTCTCCTCATATACCTCATTGTAACATTTTGGATCTTTTGTATTTGTATTCGTATTCGTTTACCTGACTTGGTAATATATTTCGGATCTTTTGTATTAATTAAAACTTGTATTTGTTTGTATTTAACTTGGTTTAACTAATTTTATATTTTAATAACTTTTAAACTCGTCAAACAATGCTTAAAACCCTTAAAATTGCTTATTTCGGCTAAAAATTTGTGTTTATAGAAGTACAGGGACTAATTTGCCAAATCTTTCCTATTTTCAACTAAATTAACAAAACTTAAGCTCCAAGATATGTAAATTAATTTTAAATAAGCACGTCACAAAAGAATATTCATATTTATTTAATAACGTATTTTAAAAGTTATAAATGAAAAAACAAAACAAAAAGAAAGTTATGAGTGATATACTTGTTATAATGTGTGTGAAACAAAAAAAAAAAGAAAAAGAAAAATGTAATGTTCAAATAATAAGTCTATTTTAATGAGTGTTTGTATTATAACATGATAAAGGGACATAGTGTAACCTAAAAATATCATGCCAAAACATCCCAACCTGTTTTCTTGTTGTTCAAGCCAAATTTTGTTAGTTATTATACCCGATTTTCTTATTAATAGTTTATTCTGTAACCTAATCGAGTGGATTTCTTCATAAATGCATTATAACACTCAATATTTAATCAATATACACCTATAAACCCTAAAAACTACTGAAGTCCAGCCATCCTTCCCATATCCCACGAAATTTTCCTTCTCCATTGTCGGCTTCTTCAAGATTAATCAAGTTCTTCAACTCGCCGTTGAGTTTCAAGCTTCAAGACCTCATTGACCACAAATTTCTCCTAGTTCCAATCCTCATTTAGGTAAGTTATCTTCTTCAATATTATAGGCTTTTATCTCCTCTACAAAAGCCCTTCAATTTCTCAAATTGAGGGAGTTTTAGTGGTCAATTTGATCCCAACCCGTTAAGGGTGTTTTAGTCAACCAATCTTGACTTGTCAATATATCTATATCTGGTCAGAACTAGCTATCGGTCCAGAAGATGTTTTTGTTCAAAATCAAATTTTGAGTGTACTGACCAAAACCCGACTCCCGACTATTCGGATCCTGGTCAGTACCAGCTCGCTTAAACCTTAAAAATCTCATAACCAGAGTTCTATACGTTCGTTTGGATTGATTCCAGTGGCAATATTCTCGGTTTTAATCCTAGTTTATTATCTCTAAGTTTCAGATCTATTTGGATTATCTCAATCAGCGCATTAAAGTTCGGTTCTTCGTTATTCTTATTACTTTATAGTCTCGTTTAAGTGATAAGGTGAGAAATCATTCCCCTTTTTATTTACTATTTTCAAACATATTTTGGAGACGTATACGTGCTTACAACGTTTATTTATTATATTATACACACTAGCAAACTGTCATATATTGTGTGTATTCAATTAAATGACTAACTTTTACTTGATTATTTGATTATAGCAATTCGGAGGGGTCCAACATAACCTTATTATAGTATGATCATAAGACTATTATAGTAGTCATAGTCATTGAGACCTGGTCAAGTGACGCTTTTCTTTGCTCATGGTTTAATTGTTTTGCATTCACAATAACAATTTTGTTTTTTATTATATTTATTATTGTAATAAATCTGATGATTTTCTCACTCAACCATGTGTTGACAAAACTATGTTATTTTCTACGCATATGCAGGTTATCAGTTGGTGTGAAGCTATGTGAAGGGACAACTAGCAAGACTTTAAGAATAAAATTAATAAAATATTATTTAAGATAATTTATTTGTTTTATTATGTTTGGATTAAATTTGGATTGTTTTGGTAATTTGCTCAAACTTGATGTACTTAGATGATGTATATATTGTTTATTTAAAAATAATCAAATAGATATTGCCATAAAAATAAATTTGACAGTGGTGACTTAATTAAGAAGAAAGGGAGTTGGTTTGGTGATGGTAGTTGTGGGGTCACGGTTGAGAACGATGGTTGGTTTGATGGCTAAGAAGTGGTGGTGTTGATGTGGAGACAGGGAGGGAGAGGAGTAGAGAGAGAGAGAGAAGACGAGAAGAGAGAGAGAGAGAGAGAAAAGACAAGAAGAGAGAGAGAGAGAGAGAGTATCTCTTTAATATCTATTATTTATTTTTACAATAATATATTTGAACCACTTCGTTGAAAAGACCAAAAAGCCCTCACATGCGACTCATGTGACGATATTTAACTGAGCTTTCTAACCCAGTTAGCGTAAACGACATAACGTGTAGGAAAAAAATGTTTAAAGGACACCGTCTTTAAACAAACTAAAAAAGGGACATGATACATAAATTAGCTTTGTTTAAAGGACAAAATTTGTAATTCTGTCAAACTAAAAACAATAAATTAGGTAATGATGGTAATTAGGGTTGTTTAAAGGGTTGCATCACTCACATTTACTATATTAATCTGTATATTAATCTGTTGTGTGTAACTGACAAGCATTTAATTTTGGTTAAACTCATGTGTTCGGTTCATTTACGGTTTGTTAATCAGAAACCTACATTTTTGAATTCTTATATTTTGTTCACACCTTATGGATTATCATGTGATAATTCGATACTTGATTATCTGAACGAATAACATTGTTTTATATATATTTAATACTAGATCCATTTGAAAAACACTACGTACACCAAAAGCAAGAGAATTTGAGTACAAATTACTGTTGTGGTGCAACTTATTTAACATTGTCAAATATTAGTTAATAGCTAGCAAACGACTTGCATGCTTTTGCACCATATCCCATAGCATATTGACATGCTTCTCCTCAACAAGGGTTGCACCAATTGCAACCCGAATCACGTAGACTCCTTCTATCACCGCATGCGTCATGTAAACTAAACCCGACCCGTTTAACAATTCCAAGAGAGACCGCGTCAAACTATTAGAATCTTCATCGCTACTATCGTTAGCCAAAGGCGACACCCTAAAACACACGGTAGCAAAGTTTCTAGGAACCACAACTTCAAATCTCTTGTCAGTTAACAAAAGTGCTTCAAAATGCTTAGCCAGTTTCACATGTTTCCTTATAATTTCTCGTAGGCCGGTTACTCCATAGCTTCTTATTACCATCCATAACTTCATGGCTCTAAACCGACGACTAAGCGCAATCTGCCAGTCTTTGTAGTCCACCACTTCCTTAGTATCACTTGCATTATTCTTCAGCAGTTCAGGATCACTAGAAAGAGCTTTTGTAAGATCGGTTCGATCTTTAACCCAAAGACAACAACAATCTAGAGTGGTCAAGAACCATTTGTGCGGGTTAAAACTGAAGGAGCTTGCACCTTCTACACCATCAAGAAAGTGACGAAACTCTGGGCATATGCATGCGCTTCACGCGTAAGCAGCATCCACATGAACCCACATATGGAAACGTTTCGCAATCTCACTCAAGCTATGCAACGGATCCACTTCCGTCGTTGGTGTTGTGCCTAATGTGAGACACACGTATAGTGGGATCAAACCGGCTTTAACATCCGCTTCAATCGCCTTTAATAATGCATCCGGAGACAATTGAAAATTCATGGACTTGTTCGTTTGGATTGTTCGAATGTTGTTCGGACTAATGCCAACAACTTGACATGATTTTTGAAGAGAAAAATGTGTTTGGTCAGAGCAATAAACAACAAGCTTACACAAAGCTTCTCTTGTTGTCCCAAATTGATTTAACTTCTTTTCTCTAGCAGCAATGAGTGTGCACACAAAGCTTTCACATGTACTCCCATGAATGACACCCCCTCCACCACTCGAAAACGAGAACGATTTAGGAAGTTGAAGAAGCTTCAAAAGCCACTCCATGACAACCATCTCGAGCTCGGTGGCAGCAGGAGAAGCCAACCAGTTAAACCCTACGGTGTTAAATCCGTTAAGAAGCATTTCGCCTAGAAAGTTTCCGGTACTTCCATTCGACTGGAAATAACCGAAAAAACCAGGACTTTGCCAATGGGTTATGCCTGGAATGATATGTTTTTGAACATCTTGCAGTATGGCTTCAATGGGTCGGGTTGCGATGGTGCTGATTCGGGCATAGTTTTAGTTAGATAGCCGGGCTCGACTTGGCTACACACGGGATACTTTTCGATGTTGGAGTAGTAATCGGCTAAGAAATCAACCACCAAATGGGCTTGTCTCCTGAACTCCTCAGGGTCTAAAGGGTTCATCATGCTAATTGCTTCAACATTGCAGCTACCCATTTTGTTAAAAGGTAAATAAAATAAATATTTATTGTGTTTATATTTTATATGAGCCATATATAGGCCTTTTATATAGACAATCGGACTCATGTAAAAACAATTTTAATAAATGCCACACGGTTTTATCAACAAGGGCACATTCACTAGCTACCACACAATTTGAAAGAAGGTTTCATCTTTCATATTTTTGTACACGTTTTTTTGAGTGATACATATTAAAAAAATATGACAAACTAGTATACAGAAGTGTCGGACCGGTTTATTATTAGACAATCCGAAGTGGTCTATATTTAGAGACGTTTTCGGCCAAAGTTTTTGATTTGGCGTTTTGTACACAATGTCCATGGCTAAGCGTTTTGTGATAGAGAGGTAGAGAGAGAAGGAGGGGAGAGAGGTTTTGAAGAAACACGGATCCACTCCCCGGGTATGGTTCCTGAATCCAATGAGTCTACAGGGTAAGATACGATAATTACTACCAATGATATGAGTGTGACTTCCTAAAGTCCAATGACCGGAACCTGCAAAACAAACACCGTGAGTCTCGTTACAGGAAGGACAAGAGGGGGGGTCTTCCTGTAACCACCCTCCGGCGTGAGAATCAGTAACGTTCGTAAATGAAGAAAGTACTGAAGTAAACAGACTAAGTGTAGTCATAATGCAAGTGAGTGAATGAATACCTCATACCGTTTGACAAGGTATTTATAGCCGAAGGATGTAGGAAGATGATTGGGCCAACTGTCCTCTTCCAGAAGATCTTTGATAACTGCCTGGACGCGTGTCCTCTTATGATAGGTTGAGCTATACGTCCCATGTGCATGGGCATAACAACCTGGACACGCGTCGCCCGATGATAGGATGGATTGCACCCTGGCCATGTGCACGGTTATAACAAACTGGCCAGGTGTCCTTTATTTATTGGCTGTTCGGTCACGCATTCCCCAAGTAAGAATCATGAACCTTCTTCTAGAGAGTATTTGAGTTATGACAGCTGTCCCGCTAGCCTTGTCTTCCGGACGTTTAGGCGGACAGACGTCCTGTCCTGGTGATGGCTTTTGAGGATGCCAGGATGCTTCCGCGTGTGTTATGAGAACGTTCCTCCTTATTCGTGATATGCGGGTGATCCATGTGTCCTGCTGGTGGTTTATAGGAGAATTCTCTGTGACCCGCGGGCAGTACTTAAGGGTATTTGGGTCTTTTTGATACCCTACCTCTACAGGTTTCTTCTGGACAGTTTCTCACTACAACTTATTTTTGCAAAAGGTTGAAAAGTTTACTGGACGAAAGAGAATGACTGTTTGACTATGAATGAGAAAAAGTGTTAGACATGTTCTAGCAAGCAAACAAACATGTAGAGGAAACTAAAATGATATAAAATTCATTTTGAAGTCATAATTTGTTTCACGCAACTACTGTGTATACGCCAAACAAAATTATTATTACACCAAAATGAATTTTGGGATCAAACTGGTAACAAAAGTTCTCGTGGTCAGGATAAAACCCAAACTAATAACAATGCATAGATAATAAGAAAACTCTGGTCATATAAAGAATCCTTAGATCTAATAACATCCAAACTTTTTTGAGCCTTTTTTTTTCTAACAAACTAATAGTTGGAGGATATTGATAGAAGTATGATTACGTGAGAGGAAAAAATGAATGATTGAATATTATTAAAACGTTTATCTTGCTAATATATTTGGTTTAAAGTTAATTAACTTTCTTTTAACTGATTTTAAATTTCACCACAGCCAAGGAAGGTAGGGTATTAGCTTAGAGGGCTGAGATGGAACGGATACCGGTTTCAATCGCCTTAGCGAGGTGTAACGTAGTACTTGAATTGGTTTGGTGTCCGGTGTGTAGGGAAGCAAACGAAACCACGAAACATTTGTTGGTATCTTGCAAGTTTGCTCAAGCGGTACGCCATGGTGATTCAAGCAGCTTTTCCTACACGCGATATCTTGGAGTTACACAAGTACCACTAAAAAAGCAAAAGTTTTCAATGCAGTTTGTCTAATGGTTGTTTGGTGTCTTTAAAAGACAAGGAATGAAGTCGTTTTTTAGAGGAAACTGACACATGTTAGGAATGTTTTGGGTGATATCAAGACATTGAGCTTTTTGTGGATTAGTAATAGATCGAGGAATTCAAATATTACTTGGGAGAGGTGGAGAACGTTTGATGTTTAATTGTATTGTTTATGGTAGAACTGAGAGGTTGTTTTGTTATATTGGTTTGGCGTTATACTTTTGCTAAACTAGCAACTTGCTAGTTTGGTTTTGGCTAACAAATCTCTTGTTTGATCGTTCAAAAAAATTTTTTCATCACATTCTTCTAGACCTTATCAATAGTTTTTGTTGTTTTTAAGATTTACCGGGTATGATCATGGTTGATTTTAAGTATGTGAGAATATGTCACATAGGTAACATTAATTAATTATTGGCCAAAACTTAAGTGTTACTGTTTTCACATTGGTGTCCATACGTATATATGGTTGGTTTGTATGGCACTAGATGTAACATTCGTCATTTTTCGATTCTTTTTGTATTTGTATTTGTATCAAAACCCGACCCGATTTGTAAACTGAATCTTTCGATAATATAATATAATGGGTTTTTATGTTTCATAATCATCTCACACTTTTCGGATTTCGAAAACACCTTTTAATTGTCTTTAAAACGCTTAAAACGCCTCGAAAACGACCCGAAACGATTCGCGAACCAAACTGGACCCCCCCTGGAGGCGCCGCGCCGCGCAGCCAAGGGGAGAAACCTGGTCGCGCTGGCCTAGCCCACCAGCTCACATAATCCGGATTTTTTGTTGTTTGTTTGTATGTTTGACTTGTTTAAACATTTTTAAACTCATGAAACTCTTGATATAAAACAAGGAAATCAACTTTGACCACTACCCTATGTATACAAGCTTATCCCTTTCATTTTCTCTTGCTCATTTCATCTTCTTTCTCTCTCAAATAAAGAACACCATTCCTAACCTTCAAGGTTCATAATAATCAAGCAACAATCTTCTTTAATTTTTGTTTTGTTACTTACTAATTGAATCTTGTAATACAACATATATATAATATGCACCCCTTGTTTCCTTCGGCTTTCATCTTCTCCGGCCATGGTCGGTTGAGGTGATATGCTACAAGGCAAGGCTTCATGGAGGACTCATTATAGTCCTTGATTATATTATTTTCCTTTAATGCTTTATTAGTCTTGTTTATATTGTAACTAGTTTAGTTTCTAATTCTAGAATAATATTTAATATAATATTTGCGTCGGGTGAAGTATTCGAGTTAGTGGGTTAATGATAACAATATGATAATAAAGCTTAAGGGGTAGCGGGCTTGGTTAATAGAATTAAAGATGGACCAAAAAGGAAAAATGGGCCTTAGGTCCATGGGCTTAAGGGAGTGTAAAAACCCCTTAAACCCTAATCCTTTCCATTTTTATCACTACACCATAGCTTGCACCTTGATAAACACACACGAACACTATTCTCTAACCCGAGTCAAGATCCGAAGGCGAAAACCCGAGATTATCGGTTCTAGAACGTTGTGACGAACCAAGACAACATCAAAGACCAGCTCGTGTTCGTAGTTCGACTCGTTTACGGTACGTTTATATCGAGAACTTGTTCGTTTAGGTTTCGGATTTAGTCTAGAAATCATAGATCTGTTTTAGTACGGTAAAAACGAATCCAAAGAGGCTAAACTTACTGAAATTGATTACATATTGATAGGTTAATCGTTAGTATGAAAAACCCGTATGTATATACATAAATCGCACCCTGTAAACCCGATGTTTTGAACGATTGAATGGTTAGGGTTTGTAGGCGCTGCTTAGACGATTCCAATGATACCTAAATCATGATTTTTCGTTAAGAAATTAAGGTTTAATCACAGATCTAATATAGTTTGACTGTTGGGTGTTCTTGACGATTTTGGTCAAAGTCAAAGTCTGGATAAGAATAAAGATGATTCGTTATGATTGACCAATTCGTTACGCGTTCATAACGAATGGGACCCAATTCGTGAAACTTGATAACGAATGAGCTCTTAGTTCGTTATCTATCCATTCGTTAGATAAGATAACGAATCTGGTAATTCGTTATATTCTCATTCGCTCTGCTAAGGTAACGAATCAGATGATGATCAGACAACGAATTAGCATAACGAATCGAGTAACGAATCAGGTGATTCGTTACTTGCCAATTTGTTATGTGAGGATAACGAACCAGAATGGCGAATTAGACCACGAATCAGGCTTAATTCGTTATAAAGATTTAGTTAGCGAATTAAATAATAATTTAATTTTCTAATGGAAAATGTGTTAAGACGGTTAATGTAAATAAAATTTTTCCAAGCTGACCTGGCAGCTCGACTCCAGCCAGGGGCTCTGCCCCTTGGACCCTGCTAGGGGCTGCCGCCCCTAGAACCCCGCTGTCAGGGGCGCTGCCCCTGAACCCCCGTTCGTTGAGGGTTGTAAATAGACTAGAAACGTGATATAGATAGTAATAGTTAATTGATATGTGTAATCGTTATACAGTTAGCCGTGCCAGCTAAAGAATGGATTAACTACTATCGGTGAACGTAGCAGGATTCAGGTGAGTTTCTAGCCCCACTTCCTTGTTATGTTTTCGGGGTTGTGTGCATACTCGATGTGATAGTTAATACACTTACCTTAAGTGGTAAGTGTATGCCTTGTATGATTTATGTATGGTGCTTGTTTGACAGTGCGTGAACGATCTTCGGATATTGCATGTACCGCCAGTTAGTAGCTAAAGATAAAATTGATATATATGATGTATTAATGATGTATGTATGTTACGTTGATAGTACGTGAACGATCTTCGGATATTGCGCGCACTGTCAGGTTATAAATAAAGATATGAATGTTATATGTAATGTATGGATGATGTATGAACATTATAAATGAACACTTTTCGGGACGTGAACGATCTTCGAATATTGCACGAATCGACAAGGGGTATGACTGTTAAGTGAATGGTGTGAAGAACGCCTAGAGTGTTCTTATGCTACAATGTAATTATTGTATATGTGAAGTATGTGTGTACAGGTACAGAAATGCATTTGAGTTCTACGTCTGACGTAGCAAGTTAGGATGGCAAATCCCTCTAACTTCTGTTGGACCTAGACTTGGCAGGTGATGGCGTAGTTAAGGACTGCGGGCCTTATACGTGTTATAGGTGATAGACGTCAACGTAGATAAGGACTGTGGACCTTATACGTATTGTAGATAGGCGTCAACATAGATAAGGACTGCGACCTTATACTTATTGTAGATGGGCGTCAACGTAGATAAGGACTGCGGACCTTATACGTATTGTAGATAGGCGTCGGCATTGGAAAGGACTGCGGACCTTATGCGTGCTGAAATTGTTGTGTTAGCATGGGGGAGGACTGCGGACCTCGTACGTGCTATGATATAGGTTGCAACATAGGGAAGGACGGTGGACCTTGTACGTGTTGTTAACATAGGATGGTATAGGGAAGGACTGTGGACCTTGCACTTACCATAAATGGTGAACATAGGTAAGGACTGCGGACCTTTTACGTGTTCACGACCTTGAGTATAGGTATAGACGGCGGACTATGAACATACTCTCGGTAGGCTGAGATAGGTAATAGTATGTGTGCATAAATGTATGGTAGCATGGTAACGGGTTAAGTATGGATTTGTATCTTCGGTTATGTATGTATGTAGGATATGTGTAGGTATTGTATGTCGCTTAATTATCTAGAACTCACTCAGCGTAGCTGACTTTTAGTATGCACGCAGGTGAATATGTTTAAGGAGCTAGCATGAGGTGGGCACATGGCATGGACTGTAAGGCTGGCATCTGAAGATGGAAGAAATGATGTCTTAAATATGATGTTTTACGGCATGGTTTTAAAGAAAAGATGAAATGTTTTGTAATAAACGATTAAAGTTTTATATTCCGCGGAAGTTTTAATAAACTCTTATTTGTAGAACTGTGTTTATGAGTAAATCCATGAAAGTAGAGCTACCGGGTTCGAGGCATTACAATTTTACTTTATACCTTTCCAAGACTACCTACTAACTTAAGACCCGTTTAATCTAGGTCTTGCTCGTTAACCCGATCTCCGATTATTCACGAATCAATATTTCAAGTTACTTAGTTAACGTGAGTAT
Source organism: Bidens hawaiensis (assembly GCF_021521415.1). NCBI lineage: Eukaryota > Viridiplantae > Streptophyta > Magnoliopsida > Asterales > Asteraceae > Bidens > Bidens hawaiensis. The sequence continues at coordinate 171,849 of NW_027505211.1, forward strand.
ATTTCATCCCCCGTTTTCCCTTTTATATTTTGGGGGTAACATGCATACTTATTCAAAACAAGAATGATTTATTATATTCAATTCACAAACCACAAACTTTAGGGTGTATGATACATAGAATACTTGCTCTATTGTGTGTTATATGTCTCATATGCTTTACGTGCACGAGTGTTTATTTTTATGTTGTTGTTAAGCCTCAATAAGTATGATCATACGCTCCCCTAACTACTTAGCCTTGTGCTAGTAGAATAGGGCCTCATTATCCATGTTGGTTGTTACCGATTAGAAAGGATCCTCATTTACATATGTTTTAATTACCACGATTGATGATTTTATTTATAGTTTCATATATGTTTGTGGATTTCGCTCATATTATATATACTCAAAACTATGAAATTGCTCACCAACATACGTGTTGACAAATATTATTTTATGCATTGTAACAGGTTTGATTATTACTTGAGTTGGAGTTTAAAGACGTCATTCTATTTTGATACCGCTAGGTTATTAGAAGAATGAACAATATTTATTTCTTATATTTTGGTGTTTATTTTTATGAACAATTTGTGTTACTTTGGTGATTGAATGAAATTAATGAGTTGATTAAATAATGTCACTTTAATAGTGTCTTGTGTTCTTGGGCAATCCGTTGCACCCCCTTATGTTCCGCGGCCTTTGGTCGGGGTGTGACACTATATGTGAACAAATCGGGTATTTTTAAACCCCAGAACCGGGTAGGAACCGGGTATTTAAGATACGATATAAAATGGGACCGGTTCCAATCAAGAACCGGGTAGGAACCGGACCCGACCCGACCCGGTGGAGTAATATGGGAACCCAGTGGAACCGGGTATGGTAGGAACTGATTCCGGTTTATACCCCAAAACCGGGTACACCAGATTATTTGAATTTTAAACAAAACTAGCAGTTAGAAACCGGTTCCAACGGTTATATAGCCGTTTTTGGACCGTTGGAATCAGTTTTTAACCATATATAACTTACACACATACTATAAATAGCTAGGTGGTGTGTAGAAATTGTTAAACCACTTTTAAAACTCTAAAACACATTTTAAAACACAATTAAGCTTAAACCGGCAATCAATGGCAAGTAACGAGGATGTTGTTATGGTCATCGACACACCACGATGCCCCGAGGTTTGGGTTCATTATCATTTGTGTGTCATGACCGACTCACAAGATATGGTGCAGTGCAAGTATTGTTCCAAGTTTCTGAAAGCGGGGTCGAACTCCACGCTACGAAAGCATACCAATAAGTATTGCCGTGAGAAAAAAAGTTTAGATGCTGATTGAGGCCCAAGTATTGAAGAACGTGTCATGTTGTATTTGGAGGCCCATGATCGCGCTTCCAAAGGTGGCCCACGAAAACGGGCATAACTTGGCCCACGAAGCTCCGTTTTGAGCCCATTACTAGTCAAATCGAAGCTTGAGACGATTAGCACATTGTGGCAAACAACCTATGGTGGTTTGGCCCCAGTCAGAAGCCCAAAAACGCCTCCTAAATAAAGTTATGGGCCTTTTTATGTTTAATTGTCAGTTTTTGCACTTTCCATTTTGGATTTGTGTTTGGCCCATGGCCTTTTTTGGGCTCATTTCGTATTTGGAAGTCTTTTTATATGATTGTGATGTAATCTGAAGAGTTAGACTTGAAAATTATTAATAATCAGTTTCTCTTCATTTTCCCTTGACCTTTGGGTGGGATTTGGGGGTTTTGGAAGTTCATCACGGGTATTCACTGAATCAACGTGATTCGATCTTCGTTTCTGTTTTACCGCTGCGTCATATGCCAAGAAAGCGGAAGCGGGAGAGTCATCCGGCTCTACAACTCAAGCACCTACCGCCCGGGTAACAACGCTTAATCGTTGTAGAGCATGGGACTAAAACGACGAACCTTGTTTGTTATTTTAAGTTGTTATGTTTAATATTGTTATGTTTTAAAATGTTTGTAATATGTTGTGTTTTTATAATAAAATGTTCGTCGTTATTGTAATCAAGTGAAAGAATAATAAAAAATAAAGCATGACTAAAAAGAAATAATACATGACTAATAAACAAAGCAAAACTAGTTAATAAACAAAGCAAACTAAAAATTACTTGAAATTTGATCGATTGGTTCGTGTTACAAATTAAGTTACTAAAGCAAATAAAAATTACAAGTCTTCAAACTCTTCTTCTTAGTCTTCGTCCTCGTCTTCTTCACCACCCGACATCCCGGAAGTGTGCCTTATTCCACCTCCTCATCATGAATTGGACGCTCTAGTGGTATTTCGTCTTCAAAGTTTGCCTTGTGTTGTATACGATCCACCTCATCCAAATGATCCTTTAGGCAAATGCACACCTCTAGAGACTCGAGAGTTAGTTTTGTTCTTCGCATCGATATAACCCTCCCACTAAGAGAAAAAACTGATTCCGAAGCTACCATTGAAGCTTGATGCTAAGAAACTCCTGAGCCATGGCGGATAGAATAGGAAATTCGTTTTGCTTTCCTTTCCACCAAGCTAAAATATCAATGTTGCGAATTTCATCGACCATTGCACCCTCAACATAGTTTGCTCTACTATATCGACCAAGTTCACTTGTTGGTGTGTTTCCCCTTTGCCGCTTAGTCGCCGACTCACGAACAACATTTATCAAATTTATAAGCTTTTCCTTGCACGGCTAACTGTGTGTTGTTTGCTTCCCAAAAGATGACATTGAGCTTGGACCATAAAGTTGAAAATAATGATCATAAAGTTCTTGAAGGTATTTGTTGAAATTATCCTTCGCTTCTATCGACAACCTCGGGTCAATCTCGTGCATACCCATGTTGTCATATATTTCCTCAATCAATGTCTCAACCTCGTTAGCATTCCAATAGGGGTTTAAAGCGGCGGCACAAGTAAACATCGGCGGTATGTTTTCATAATATTTTAGGAACTTTTCCTTCATTACCTTAACAATATCATTGGAAAGTTCGTTCTTCTCCTCAAACTCTCTAAAATTCAAGGAGATGTTGTACAATTCTTGCAACACCCAACAACTAGTAGGATAATAAACCCCCGATAACTTAGTTATTGCGGTTTTAAAAACATCAAGATACTCCAAGAAATAACTGACATTGACCCAAACATGGTCGGGAAGTAAATCGGCCTCGCACCGATCAACAAGAGTGTTATGAAAACTTTGTAATGTTTCACGTTGAGCAAAAGCACACTTGAGCATATGACAAGTTGAGCTCCAACGGGTTGGAACGTCCTAATTCATCCCCAAATATTTTCTTTCAACCAATTTGCAATAGTTTTTATATTCAAGATGTCTTCTTTTACCACTTTTGAAAACATCTTGTAACATAAATCTAAAGCAAGTCAAACCGAGTCCCATGTTTTCATTGTTGGGACCTTGTTGAACAACCAAATTGATAATATGTGCAACACATCGAACATGAAAAAATTCCCATAACAAGGTGATGAATATTTTATGATACATTTTTCTACCGCCTTTGTATTGCTTGTTGCGTTATCAAACGGCATCGAAAATATTTTTTTCTTCAAGTTATAAGTCTTTATTACCTTATCTACAATTTCAAACAATTTATCGGCGGTATGTGGGTACGGGAAGTTTTCAAAAGCGATGGTGCGTTTAATCAATTGTCAAGACACCTAATCAACCCAATGAGCGGTGACACAAATGTAGGATTCCAGTAACCCGTGTGGTGCCGACCAAACATCACTAGTTAAACTCACACTCGCTTGTAAAGTTTGAAAAAAGTCGATTAGATCTTTTTGTGAACAGTCCCACAATTTGATACAATGACGTCTAAGGGTAGTACGACTTACATGTGTGTATCGCGATTGTAGGGTTTCTCGAATCATGGCCGTCAACTAGGGGTTGTCAAAGTGGTTAAACGACAAACCTTGTTGAATAACTAACTTTGTCATTCTATTATGAACCCGGTTCATGTTGTAACGAAAGAGTGTACCATCTTGGCCCAGTTCGACTTGGTCCGTTGCAGGAAATTCTTTCAAGGTCTTGCAAAAAAAATTTCGATGTGTTTTTTAAAGTATAGTTAGATTCTTGCTTTAAGAAAGTGCCACAAAATTTGCAATGAGCCTTAACGTCACCATTGATCAACTCAACCAAATCTCAATTCTTCCATACATCTTCGTTGCGGGTATGCGTGAGGACCCACATGACTTCGAGGTCTTCTTCAACACGAAGCAGGTTAATAAAAACGGATGTAGAAGCCTTCTTGTTAGCCTTGTTGGTGCTTGCCATAGTAACAACTAAGAAGTTGTGGAAGTGAAAACAAACGGAGGCGTAGGTTGGTTTTTGAGTTTGGTGGTAAAACAATGGATAGAAAATCAATTTATATGGTTCATGGACATCAAAAACCAGTTTCAACGGCTACAAAACGGCTATATTACCGTTGGAGCCGGTTCCAGCGGCTCTTTTTTGAGCTGCAACATCATTTATTGTCCAATACCCGGCGGAACCGGTTATTCCGGGTAGGAATCGGAACCGGGTATGACCTGATTTGGGAAATAATATGAGGAATCGGGTAGGACTTTCGGGTACATAAATACCCAAACTGGGTATTGGGTACACCGGGTACGACCTTGAACCGGTTCTGGGTCGGGTCCACCGGTTCGGGTTCGGGTCCGGAACCGGTTATTTTGTGCACGTCTATATGGCACCACGAGTTTTATTTTTTTTTTCAAACTAGTAGGTTTTATCAAATGAAAGTAGGTTTTAGGTGGCTAACAATAGTGTTAATGAGTTTTAGGTGTTCCTCTATCTGAAGGAACTGATCTAATGGCATGCCAAGTCACCAGTGACGTGTAAGTTGGAGATGACTGGATCCGCCATCTGAGATGGAGGGATCCAAGATTCATCCCTTGCGCCACATGAGAGCTTAACATGAAATCCTCCATCTGAGATGAATGGATTGAACTTCATATTTATATTTTTAGCAAACGTACATATAGTATAAAAAACATATGAAATGTTATAGGGGTAACTTGAAATGAGTGAAACCCTCCATATGAGATGGAGAGATTGAAGTCCATATTTATAACATAGTAACAAGATAAAGATGATGATGTTCTTCAAACGGTTCTTTGCTTGAAGTACGGTAACTTCAAATTCTAGCATGTTTTTAGAACGTAAAAGTCCAGGAATGATGGCTACAACACGATCACACATGAGCTAATCTATCCAACATATAAATTTTTGACACATGGGACCCTATAAGGTATATTAAATTTTTAAAAATGACAAATGAATTAACAAGGAAAATTAAGGTTCTTACAAAATGTGGACATTAATAGAATTTACGTTCAGGGTTGCGATCGGTCCAGGATGGGCAAACAACAACATAGTGACCACAAGTGCAAATCGCCATTAAGAATTTATGATGTAAGGTTGTATACCATCAATTAAAAACTTAGACATATGTATACCTTAAAGACTCACACCATGTTGCTTTATAGAATCTCTCGTCTATGTTCTTCAATAAAAGTGTGTACGCCATTTGACCAAGACCACACTCTTGAGTGTGCCAAAACTGAAAATTTGAAGTTCAATCCTTCCATCTCATATGGAGGGTTTTACTTATTTTCAAGTTACCCCTACGACATTTCATATGTTTTTAATTATACGTACGTTTGCTAAAAATGAAATATGGGGTTCAATCCCTCTATCTCATATGGAGAAATTCATGTTAAGTTGTCATGTGGGGCAAGGGAGGAATCTTGGATTCCTCCATCTCAGATGGTGGATCTATTTATCTCCAACTTACACGTCATGCTGACTTGGCGTGCCATTAAATCGGTTCCTCCATCTCAATAGAGGAACACATAAAACCTATTAACACTCTTGTCGGACATCTAGAACTCACTTTCTTTTGGTAAACCTGATAGTTTGAAAAAAAAAATCCTGAGTTTTAAGAGTCAAGATGAAGCTGATACACTATTCATTTTCCTATTAAGTTTCTTAAAGACAAATATGCCGGACTCTATGAGTGTCAATATATTAACGGTTCAAGTTGAATTCCAGGCGATTCTGTCCACATGTAGCAATTTTTGATATCACGCTCTTTAAAAGAAACTCATGGTAATTTCATAGACAAGACAATGAATGTGAAGCAATCAATTTCCTTAATAGTTTTAAGGAAGGCGGGGATGCGTGAGTGTAATGCAATGCAGGTATAGTACCCTCATGTGGGTACACCAACCTTAAATGAGAGAGAGAGAGAGAGATGTGTGCCGAAGAGGAAAGAATTAAGGATACTTGAGATGAGCGATGCCAGTTATTTAAATGGTTTTAAGGTAATAGATGGTGTAAGTAATATAACATTGTGAGATTGTGAGATCAGTGAGGATATGTATATTTGAGAGGAGCACTCATCCCTAAAGGGTTTTAATAAATTTACATAGGTCTACCGTTTCTTTTTAACTTCTATTATTTCTTATGTCTAGATTATTAACATTAACCATGTTAAAATTGGTATAGTTGAACTAAAATCACCGTTAACAGTTAATAATAGTACGTAGCTAGGTGATTTGTGTAATCGGTGCATTTTATATACACGTTATTGCATATTAATATGATGCATTGATTTTACCTAAAATATATATAGCTACTATTTGGTTAAGGTTTAGAAAAGAAAATTCACTAAAACAGCTAACCAAATAAAACAGGAAACTTATAATGTGTCAAATCAATCTAGGAGAAATTGGTTGAGCTAACAACCAAGAAAATAAAAGAAACAAGTGACGGTTCACATGGAATGGAAAAATCAAGAAAGTCAACAAGTGGCCGGCCCACGAAGAGATGGCCGGAAAAATCATATTCATTAGGCAAGGCACGTGATACACGAGTATGAGTTTCTTAGTCGATGTATATTGAATAAGTCAACATTGTTAGACTCGTTTGTTGTGGTTAATAACCATTCAAACTATTTAGTTGTTCATATCTATGTGAATTATGAACCGTTAGTTATTAAATTACGCAAAGTATTTCATGAACTTGAACCCAGGTGCGATCATCCTTCTAGTTGTTTACAAATCAAGCTCATTATTAATTATGTTTTTTTAATCAATCAATCAATTCTCGTAATATCAAGTTTAATTATATTAGATATATTTTGTTTTAGACGATTGCAAAAATGTGCAGACCACAGGGTGTCCGCTGCAAATTTGTCACCACATAGCGTAATCCAGCAAAATGGTGTTTGACTACACGGGTGTTAGAGATAATGATTTTTTTAACTGAAATAAATATCACGTAGATTGATTGTTATTATTTTTCGAAGAAACACAATTACTTGTGCAAAATTATTTTTAGAAATAACTTTTTTTTTAGAGTAGGAGAATAAGCATTTAAGTACGATCATGTGAGGAAAAAATGATTGAATAAGGGTTGTCAATTAATGACACAGACCTTTTAACCGGACACGACATGATACGGGTTTTAACATATTTGTGTTTGAGTTTAAAATGTTTCGTGTCTTAAACATGTCGACATGTTTAAAACATGTTTAAATTCATGTCCTAACAGGTTAAAGACCTACTAATCTGTTAGTAAAATATGTAGATTTTCATTTTTAAATATCTATCTATAATAATATATATAAACGAAAACATATAAATCCTACGTGTCGCGATGTGGTCGCTCCTCCTTTTTTTGGAGTCTCCAGATTTGCTTGATTTTTAAATGAAGACTTCTCATGCATTTGACCCGAATTCACGGGTATGGGTCTTACCAAACCCATATTATCCTTAAACGGGTTATAACATATCTTTAAATTAAAAATTATTTTCACCAAATTATTGATGGGAAAATCCTATAAAATAGGATATACTAAATATTATTATATGATTTTTTTTTAAAAAAATATTATTTATAATTAAGAAACAATTTTATAGTAAAAAATAAGCGGGTCTTGGGTCTCACCAAACCCAAATAACTTTTAAACCGGGTTATAAAATCTTAGTTATTTGTGAAACCCTTTTATTATCAAACTCTAATATAATTTTTCTTACAATAAATAAAATTGAACTTTCAAAAGTATATAAACATTAAAAACGAATGAATGAATAATGTAAAACAGTCCCGTAATACGAGGGATAAAAACTAGTATACACACACACACACTCCTAGATACTTAAAACTAAAGTCGTACTTACAAACGACATTTCATTAATGTCCCTCATACCTGATATTAAGTTTTTTATGGATGTTATGGATTTGTAGTCTTTTGTTTCAAGTATATTATGGATTTGTGGTTATTTGTTTCTAATATTTTATGGATTATCTAGTAATTAAGACTTTTATGTTTGTTTTGAAAATTTTGGTTTCATTACACATGTATTATTTACTGTATCTTTTAACAGGTCTTAACATGTTAACCTGTCAATAAGCAATTATGTGCTCATGTTTAACACCCCAGGTCATTGTGTCTTATCGTGCGATGTCCGATAAGTTATTACACCCCTAGATTGAATAAGTGAACTTTATTGAAAAGTTTGTCTTGTTCAAATTTAATTAGTTACACCCTTTTTAATTAAATTTCAGTAGGTCATATAGCTAACTTGTAGTCTACATTAATTGATATAGTTCTTTTTAGAACATCGGATTTTTTGTATTTTGGTTACTGTACTTTTTAAATTTACGGAGCCATGATGTTCCATTCTGGTCAGACTATGTTGTCTTTACTGGGTCCACGCTGGCTTTAGAGTTTGAATTGGACGTTCCTCTGGAAAACTATACTGATGACTGCCACTTGACAGTCGGTGTGCCATTACAATAGCATAACCCTCTTGCATAACAAACGGTGAGATGAATACCTGAGTGGGCTCAGGATTCGAATTGACAATATTTGCACAAGGCATAGCTCAAATCTTTCATTGTCAATATCCACCCAAAAGTGAAATAAATAGAAGTCAAACTTGAGTCTTCATTGAAGAACCCAATCCTTATCACTTGACCACAAGTAATGAATATTAATTAATTGATATAGTTAATTTCCACTTTTGGTGTCTATACATAGTTTCCACATTTTGTGTCTATATATACTTGGTTTATATGGCACCACGAATAAAGAGTGTCAAGCTCAAACTGGGATGGCAAATAAAATAGGTAAACGCTATGATCATCAGGTGTCCCCCACCAATGACAAATATGTTTACATCAATTGTTATTAAAGCATTTACAACAATAAATTTATACAAACTGTTAATTCTATTTTTTTTAAAACCTCACTTTCTTTCACAACAATAAACTTTTATAAAACTTATTAATAAAATATTAAAATTATATATATACATATATATAGGATCAGGATCATGAGAGAACCTTTTTGAAATTGAGAACTATGAGAACCATTTTGCACCACAAAAAACCCAAAAATAAAAAAAATCATAAAATTAAAAAAAAAACACAAAAATCAAAAAAGTATAAAAACCAAAATTCTTATTTTATCATCCCGGTTTCATAAAAAAAAACTCGGTTTAGTTAAATTATATACACATATGTATAATATATACATATATGTATATTTACATGTTTTGTGTACACATTTGTATAATTTAAGATAAATGATACTGTACATATGTGTATATTACGTAACTAAAGATTATATAAAATTATACATATGTGTATGATACGACGTTCTTTTTTTTGTTTTTTTATTTTTTTTAATGAAACCGGAATGAAATATAAGAATTTTGTTTTTTTTACTTTTTTGAAATTTTTATTATTTTTTGTTTTATGATTTTTTTTAAATATTTTTTTAAAAGTGTTTTTAGTGGTTCAAAATGGTTCTCAAAGTTCTCAATTTGGAAAGGGTTCTCTTAGGATCCTTACCCTATATATATATATATATATATATATATATATATATATATATATATATATATATATGTCAAGTTATTCTACAAATAGTAACAAAAATGAGAAGTGTGATAAGTCATAAATAATTGGCATATGTCAAGTGGGGATCAAAAGAAAAAGGGTATAGAGGTAATTGTATACATTTTCTCTCTCCACATGCAAGGCACATGTTAGTACCTCCATCATTTTAGAACGTTTATAATTTTTTCGTATGATATTTTTTTAAAAAAAAATACATAATAATAACAAGTGTTTTTTATCTTTAATATGAGTATAATTTTTGTTATATAAAATTTAAAACAAAAATCACGCTATTGTGTCTTTTCGCACACCATTGTGTCTTTTCGCTTATCATTGTGTCTTTTTTCGTCATTGTTTCTTTTCGCACACCATTGTGTCTTTTCGCTTATCATTGTGTCTTTTTTCGTCATTGTGTCTTATTTCGTCATTGTATCTTTTCGCTTATCATTGTGTCTTTTTTCGTCATTGTGTCTTTTCACTTATCATTGTGTCTTTTTTCGCCATTGTGTCTTTTCGCACACCATTGTGTCTTTTTTCGTTATTGTGTCTTTTCGTGTCACACCCCGACCAAAGGCGGCGGAACATGCCGGGGTGCAACGATTGCTCATAAGCGCATGACACTATTTAAAGTGGCAATATTTAACAAACTCATTTCATATCACAACATCGAAAATGTCACATAACAATATTCATAAAACAAATACAACAAAATATAGCAAAATATATCAAATCAAGTATTGTTCATTTTTGCTAATATCCTAGAGGTATTTGTGACGTTTTCTTCTCCAACTCCATAATCAACCGAAATGCAAACTTGTAACATTTCATAAAATAAAGTTTATCAACACAAAGGTTGGTGAGCAATTCATAGATTTTGAACAATATGTATATAATAAGAAAAACCACAATCTTGTATACAAAACAACAAATAAATAGCAATAATTTGGATAATATGAGGTCACTAATAAGAATACATCAGCGGCACCGTCTATATACCAAATAGATTCGGATTTCATGAGGTCGTTAATAAGAATACATTAACGGCACCGTGCTATAAGAGAATACCATATAGTTCACGGATTTATGATTCAACCCGCAAAAAGCGGTACACATAAGCATATAATCATGTAAGCATAAAACACCAAATTGAGCATTTATTTAAGTAAAGTATACAAAAACGTTTGTGGTTTAAGACTCAAATATAAAGCATTTAATTTGAATAAGTATGAAATGTCACTCCCAAATAAAAGATAGAAAACGGGGGATGAATGTACACACGCTCAAGTAATAAACTTGAAAAGTTGATAATTTGGAGATTTGCGTGAACGACGGGTTTAACGTATGAAGCCTAAATAAAAGAAAGTCTTGGATTTAGAAAGGTTGTCATGAAGATCTTTAAATAAAATAATTGTTGCAAAAAGTAAACAATTAAAGTTCAAGGTTTAAAATTTAACTATTTAAGAATTTATAATAATAACCCTTTAAAAATGTAAGTTTTCTCGAAACCGGGTTAAAGTATCTAACCTTAATATTTACTTAACCTATGTTAAGTAATAAGGTGGGAAAGTGCTAAAGTGCAAGTTCATTTGGGATAAAGATAGTAAAACAGGTCTTTAACGAGTGTTCGGGTTGCTGGTTAAGGTCTTGACAAATGGTCAAACCCAAAGTCAACTTTCCAAAGTATTAATTGTTATGAGATAACTCATTAAAATATAGTAATACTTAACCAAGTATGTAGATCTATTGTTTTAGAACTGACAACGTACGTTAAGCGAGTGTTCGGTTTTGTCGGTCCAACTTTGTTATGAGATCAAGTTGGATCCAACATTTCCAAGTACTTAAGAAAATAATTAAAATCAGTTTGTAAACTATTTTTAAGGAAATATACAAGTCTTGATAGCTAAAAACACACTTGTGTGTTTTAAGCGAGGTTAAAATCGGTTCGATTTCCATCTCATAACAAGTTCATAGATGTATTTCACATACCCATATATCATAGATCTTGTATAATAATGTACAAATGAAAATATTTACGTTCTACAACTAAAAAGTCAACAACAAGTGTTTTTAACAAAAGTTCGGTTTGGTTCGGTTTCCATCTCACAATGAGTTTCATAGATGGTCTCCACATACCCAAGACTTGTAAGTGTTACTAACAAACTAAAATGAGCATAAGTTAAGCATGGTTAGTAAGCAATAATAATGTTAGAGTATTAGATGCGGAAAATATATAACAAGGACCACGTAGGTCCTCTATGAAGCCTTGCCTCATAAGGTCCAAAACCTCACCAACCGGAGCCGGAGAAGCAACTACCAAAGGTAACAAGGGGTGTATATTATATATATATATTTTGTGCCACCATAAACAAGTATTAGTAAAGTTAGTTGAACAAATTAAAAAGAAAGATTAAACTTGGTTTGACATTTGGAAGTCAAACCTTCAAGAACACTAAGAAAATAACAACCTTGAATCTATGGAGTTTGAGAGAGAATTTGGAGATGTAGCAAGAGTAAAATGGAGAAGATGGGTGTGTATATATAGGGAAGGAGTGAAGGGTTGGGTATAAAGATTCTTTTATTGTTTGCATGAAAATGGGTATGTTTAAATGGTCAAACAATGCATAATATAAAACCCAATATTTTATATATTTTAAATGACAAAATCCAATATTTTATATATTTGAAATGTTCAGGTTATAAATGGGTCGGATTTACATAACAAAAGTGACCCGAAATTGACGAATGTCACAGTATCTCCTACTCTAAGAAATTTCGTCCCGAAATTAAGACGAAGACGATGATGCAAACAAATGTGGATACTTCTCTTTCATTGTGTCTTCTTGTTCCGAAGTAAATTCCGCGCTACGTCGTGATTCCCATCGAACTTTGACTAACCGAATACGACTACGCTTGGTTTTCTTCTCAGTGCGATCCATGATCTCAACGGGTCGTTCAACCATGACCATCGATTTATCGACATGTACTTCGTCAATAGGTATATGGACATTACCCTCGGCTAAGCACTTTTTAAGATTCGAAACATGAAATGTTGGATGAACACCAACAAGTTCTTGCGATAGTTCGAGTCGATAAGCTACCTTCCCAACACGCTCAAGGATTTTGAAAGGACCAACGAAACGAGGAGCTAGCTTACCCTTGTTTCCGAAATGGACTACCCCCCCCTCCAAGGAGATACTTTTAGAAGGACAAGATCGTCAACATTAAATTCGATCGGTTTTCTCCGTTTGTCGGCGTAACTCTTTTGACGACTTCTAGCGGCTAGGAGGTTCTTACGGATTTGATCGATCACATCGGTAGCTTCTTGACCATTTCGGGTCCCGTGATTTGAGCTTCACCGATTCCGTTCCAACTAATCGAAGATCGACATTTAGGACCGTAAAGAGCTTGAAAAGGAGCCATATCAATGCTAGAATGGTAGCTATTGCTATAGGTGAACTCGATGAACGGAATGTGAGAATCCCAATTCCCACCGAAATCAGGAACACACACTCGTAGCATATCCTCGAGTGTTTGAATCGTACGTTCGGATTGACCGTCCGTTTGAGGATGATAAGCGGTGCTAAGATCGAGACGTGTTCCCAAAGCTTCTTGAAGTGAACGCCAAAAATGAGAGGTAAAACGGGTATCGCGATCGAAGATGATAGACAAAGGTAAACCGTGTCGGCACACGATTTCCCGAACATAGATTTGAGCAAGTTGCTCGACAGAATACTTCTCGCGTATCAGAATGAAATGCACAGATTTGGTCAAACGATCAATGATCACCCAAATGCTATCGTTGCCTTTTTGGGTCTTGGGTAGTTTAGTGATAAAGTCCATAGCAATGTCTTCCCATTTCCAAACAGGAATTGGTGGTTGCTCGAGTAGGCCAAAAGGTCTTTGATGTTCGGTTTTGACTTTTGAGCAAGTAAGACATTTAGATACAAACAACGCTACATCTTTTTTCATACTCGGCCACCAAAAGGTAGCACGAAGATCGAAATACATTTTATCCGCACCGGGATGAATGGAATACCGTGAATTTTGAGCTTCGTCGAATATACAAGTACGAAGGTCATCGCGATTAGGAACCCACAAACGATTGAGAAAGTACAAAAGACCATCGGGTTTGGTTTCGAGTTGAAGTTCGGCACCACATGACATTTCGTCGTACATGTTACCTTCTTCAACGGAGGTAAGCTGAGTTTGGAAGGTACGAATTTGGAGATCTCTTTGAACAACAACGCTTAGAAGCAGAACGGATTTAACATTAACCTTTCGACTTAGGGCGTCGGCGACAACATTCGCTTTACTGGGATGGTAGCGAATTTCGCAATCGTAATCACTAAGTAATTCGGCCCATCGTCTTTGTCTCATGTTGAGATCTTTTTGGTCAAAAATATGTTGAAGGCTTTTATGATCGGTAAAAACCACACATTTTGTACCATAAAGGTAATGTCTCCAGATTTTGAGAGCGAAAACGACGGCACCGAGTTCGAGATCATGAGTCGTGTAGTTCTTCTCGTTGACCTTAGGTTGCCTTGATGCGTAAGCGATGACTTGACCTTGTTGCATGAGAACACAACCAAGACCTTGATGAGAGGCATCACAAAATACAACAAAATCGTCGTTTCCTTTGGGAAGGGTTAGAACAGGAGCATTGCAAAGCATGTCCTTGATAGTACAAAAGGCTTCCTCTTGCTTCGAACCCCAACCGAATGGTTTTCCTTTATGGGTGTGAGAGGTAAGAGGCAAGGAGATCTTAGAAAAATTCCGAATGAAACGCCGATAATATCCGGCCAAACCAAGAAAGGATCAAATTTCCGTTGGAGTCGTTGGAGTTTTCAAATCCTTAACGACCTCAATTTTAGTGGGATCAACATGAATACCTTTGTCGTTTACGATATGTCCTAAAAATTGAACTTCCTCTAGCCAAAATTCACATTTGGAGAACTTGGCATAAAGTCGTTCGTTTCTAAGGAGCTCAAGAATGGAACGCAAATGATGTTCATGTTCGGCTTTGGATTTATAGAAGATAAGAATGTCATCAATAAATACAATAACGAATTTATCAAGGAATGGTTTGCAAACGCGGTTCATGAGGTCCATAAATAACGCGAGTGCATTTGTTAACCCGAAGGGCATAACCAAAAATTCGAAATGACCATATCGAGTACGGAAAGCGGTTTTAGGAATGTCTTCTTCACGAACACGCAATTGATGATAACCCGATCGAATATCGATTTTGGAGAAACAAGTTGCGCCTTGAAGTTGGTCGAATAGGTCGTCGATTCGTGGCAAAGGATAATGATTTTTGATAGTGAGTTTGTTAAGCTCTCGATAATCTATGCACATACGAAACGAACCATCCTTCTTTTTCATGAAGAGAACGGGAGCGCCCCAAGGAGAAGAGCTAGGACGAATGAAACCTTTATCGGAAAGTTCTTCGAGTTGGTTCGATAGTTCTTGCATTTCCGACGGGACTAAACGATAAGGAGCCTTGGCCACGGGCATCGTGTCGGGCACAAGATCGATACGGAATTCAATTGAACGAACGGGAGGAAGACCGGTGACATCATCGGGAAAGACATCGAGGAAATCACGAACAATGGAAATATCTTGGATTTTCCTTTCCTTTTTTTCTTTTGTCACCGCGAGAGCTAGAAACGGAACATACTTTTGGCGTAAGTACTTTTGCGATTGGGCTCACGACATAAGATTTAACCTTTGAGCAGTAGTGTTGCCGAAGACTTTAAGAATTTTACCATTTACAAGTGGAATGCGAATGAATTTATCGAAACAAACGACTTCGGCACGGTGCAAAGACAACCAATCCATGCCTACTATGACATCAAAACTTCCCGTTTGAATCGGGATGAGATCGATGGAGAATTTATGCTTGGCGAGAATGAGAGAACAATCGCGGAAGACAGAATTGATGGTAATAGAATTGTCATTGGCGACTTCAACTGAAAACGGTCGGGAAAGCTTATTTCGAGGCATCGCAAGTTTCGACTCAAATTTTAAAGAAATAAAACTTCTATCGACACCAGTATCAAATAAAATAGAAGCCAAATGATAGTTCACCAAAAACATACCATTCACGACATCGTTTGCCACTTGAGCTTGATTTGCATACATCATAAAAGCTCGCCCTTGATTGCCATGGTTGACTTGAGGTGCTTGTTGTGGAGGTGGAGGTGGTGCTTGGATTGCTTGGATGGGTTGGATGAGTGGTGCATTGAGTTGAGGGATTTGGGGTTGGTAGGTTTGGACTTGGTAAGCTTGAGTTTGGTAGTAAGGTATGGTCATGGTTTGGTTAGCAAAAGTGATGCGAGGGCAATTGTTGCGGAAATGGTTTGGATCTCCACAATTGAAGCAATCTCGGGGTGGTTGGGGTTGGCTTGGTGGGTAGGGTGCATAACGGTTTTGGGTATTTTGGGGAGTGGTTTTTGGTTGGTTGGCTTGGGTTGGTTGTGCGGATCGACATGAGGTATTGAGATGACCAAAATTGTTACAAATGGCGCATTGGAGACATGGAAAATGTGATGGATGGTGACGTTGGCAATTATTGCAAAGTGAGAAAGTACCGGTGTAGGGTCTTCGGGTTTGTGGTGGAGCTTGGGTTCGTTGTTGTGGTTGGGTTACGACAAAGTTTCGGTAGTTGTGTTTGGGTTTCTTGTTGTTGTTGTTGTTGCGACGGGATGAGTTGAAGTACTTGATGGCTTGTGGTGCGGGTTCAACCTTGGCTTGAGGTGCGGGTTCGGGCTTAGCTTTCTCACTTGGTTTCTTGAGGGTTATAGTACCCGCTTTCACATGGTTTTTCGATAGCGCACCAGCTAGAGTGATAGTGTCCTCAAGATTCATGGGTTTGCTATGTCACACCCCAACCTACGACGGAAATGCCGGGGCGAACTGATTGCTCACAACTTTTCAAAGGTTACTATATGCAATATTAAATGTGTCAATATCTATTAAATTTTATTAAATATTCAAGTACATCAAACTCATAAGTAAACAAGTAAAATAAACATTCAAATCAAATTCTTGTATCTTCTTCTTAACATGCATCCTAAGTTGCTTCAAACAATCTTGATAATCACGTCACATGGTAACCTGCATATGCGTTGAAAATAGTATAGTTTTGTCAACACAAGGTTGAGTGAGCAACACACCAGTTCAAAAGTATAAATAAAAATAAGTAGTTGCAACAAGTCATATGAGTATAAAAAATTAACCAAATTAGCAAGTATAATGAGATTTCGAGAAGCACAAAGCTATAACGACTGGCGTATGATCATACTTGACCGAGATTATGTTGGACCTCTCCGAATGCGAAAGCATACAAAGCAAATAAGCACATAAACAATTAAAGTTAACACATAAGACAATAGTTGCAGTTTTGAGTACAAGTATATATGAGAAATATAAGTTTTACGCATATGTCCCCAAAACATGAAAAACGAGTAAAATAGGGGAATGTGAAACTCACCTTAGACGGAAGGCAAGTGATTAATAAATTCGACAACGAACTAATGATTTAAGCGAGTCGTCCAATACGCGTCCAATGAGATTAATGATCAGAATCTGAAACTTTGTGATATGAAACTATAAGTAAAAACAAACTTAATGCCACTGGAATCAATCCAAAAGGATGGGTAGAACTCTAGTTATGCTGATTTTAATGTTTAAACGAGTCGAGTCAGACCAGAATCCGAACTTCGAGTCAGGAGTCGGGTTTTGGTCATAACCCTTAAAATTTAATTATGAGAAGAAAAGTCTTCTGTACTGAACATTGAATCCGACCAGAAGCATGAGAAAACGAAAAGTCAAACTTGTTGATTGTTTTACCCTTGGTTGGGTTTTTAAAGCAATTGACCAGTCAATACCCTTCAATCTCAGAAATTGATTGAAGGCTATTGACTAAGGAGTGTGTATGAAAAATTCTACAGTTTACAACTTACCCAGAAAGTGAAAGGATTGACGAGAAACGGAAATCAAAGATCCTAAAGCAAGCAAAGTCAACGAACAAGTCTTGAATCTTTAATGAAGATGTAAAAACCGAAGGGTTGGAGGATGAACAGAGATAGGAGACGGCTATGGGATGTTATTTAGGGTTAGATTAAAGTTTACAGCAGAAGAATGGGGCTTGTTTATATAAGAATACATAACACGAACTAATTATGGGCTTTTTGGGTCGTTTAGGCAAGTAAAACACGTTTTAAGAAAATAATCAGCGATTTATACATAAAGATCTGGTATTGGGCAGTAAGAAACGAATTAGCACTTGTAGTTTAGTTACAGGATGTTTACTCGGACCTTAATTCACTCAAACATGCCTAAATTAACGATTTTATGCCTTAAACGAGTTAGAAAACGAAATAAAGTTAAACGATCTGACCAGTGGTGTGGAGGCGGCGCGCGACAGGGGTGGAAAGTCTCCCCGCGCGGCGCTCCGGCTAGACAAGGAAGGAACTTTGGTTTTTTTTTGGCAATAATGGTCCCTAAACTTTCTGAAATGTTAAATTATTGACTATTTTAAAGTTTAAACCAAGAATAAATAACTTTAAGAACTTTAAGGGTATAAAATGAATATTAGAAACTTATTTACATAAATATTTGATTTTGATTAATATTAAGGAACTAAAATATTTCCGAGTCGGGTTAAATGTTAACGAATACGGGTTTAAAAAATCTGAGATGTTACAGTCTCCCCTTCTTTAGGGAATTTCGTCCCGAAATTAAGGAAAACAAAAAAAACATTTATCGTTTTGAAAACAATTTAAACTTTTTAAGGAAATATCATAACATAGAACTTTCAATAACCGAAGCAAACGCTTCAAATGGCAATCCGATAAGGGCACTTATATATAGGATGTACCAGCGGCGTATCCACCATGTCCTTATCATCTCATCATTCGTACCGTTACCCAAGCTACCTTAAGTTTTAGATCATGACACATAATTGTACGCATTATGATTTACATGCGAGGACTTTGAATAATTATGTTCCGGACCATAATTAGTCTTATTGTCGGATGGTCCGCATAATTCGTTCCATCATGTGGGTTATAAAACATTAAAATCATCATTTTGTAAGAAACAAACATTTTGAAATAAAATTTTTAAGGGAAAACAATTGTCTTGATAATTTTAAATATAATTTCAAATGATAATTAGTAAATGTTCTAGATGAATCACTAAAATCGTAAGATTTCGAAAGCCTCTTTTGCTTTTAAAAGTAAAATTTTGTAAATTGAAGAAAATAGATTTGGTGATTTTGGTGTTATTTAAGATAATCGAGAATAAAGGAAATGAGATAGATACAAGATCCTAATTGATTAATCTTCGATAATAGAATTTTATTAAGGGGATGGATTACGCAAAGGTTTAATTTATAACATTTCTTAAGATCGAGAGTATAAGTATAAACGAAGATTTTGGTGTGTTGAGTTTAGTTAGTTGAGAATTTCTGAGATTTAAAGTGGAATTAATTATAAATTTATAGCTTTTCAAGTTGGTGATTTTGAGATTAGATTAATTCGTTTAAGATGTTCTATAATATTATAATAATTAGTAATTAATAATTTAAATACTAATTATAATGCAAAAATATACGTATTTGAATTAAATTGTTAATAGATTAAACTGGGAAGCGGATATTCCCGAATCAGCGAGAAAGTCCTATTCAAATTAAACCGTTAAAATTATATTAAATATAAGGTAGGTAATTGATAAATTAGATTAAATTTTGGGAATTCGTTGATTTTCCTTTTTCACAAAATCGTTATAAATATTTGGGAGTAAGTAATTTGAATCACCAATAATGGAAATTTGAGTAAATAATAAATTTTAAAGTTAAGTGAAGCATATAATATATTGAGATAAATGTGAGGCTAGAAATGCATGAAGCACCATAACTATTCTAACAACTACAAATTTATCATTTAAAACGGTCAAATTTATCATTTAGAGAGTTGAACCAAGGATGAAATTTTAATGAAATGATGGGTAAGTTATGGGAATAAGTTGATATGAGATAATGGGGATGGGTATATGTATATGTATTAGTACTAGTGAAGATTCAAAATTTTCCAAAAATTCAAAGTAGAGAGTTGAAATATTTACGATGAAGGTTCAAAAAGTCAATTTAATAATAAAAGTTAAATTAATGAAATTTTTTTTTTTTTAGAAATAGAAATTAAATTTAGAGAATACATAATTTAGTTTAATAATACAATTTACAATAATTGATAATAATGAAGATTTATAAAGTGGAAAATAAGTTGTGAAAACCATCATGATATTGAGGAAAACAAGAGATAATAAATTATGTATAGTTTAAAGTTGAGTATAAGGATTTAAATGTACTTAGAAATTTATAGTTGAGGATATGGATATAAATAAGAAAATGCAATTTAAATAATATTGATATGAGTTAGTATAAGATTTCTTGTTCGGCGTATTTTAGTTTTGTCGAGATTGGCGGGTGGTCGATTGTTAGCATACAACAACACTCCTTGGTGATTCTAGTAGTCGAACAACAATCACGAGAAGTAGGTGAACGACGTTGATTACAATAATTTCCTAGGGAAAACATTTTACGAGAACCAAAAATAGATATTTATAAGATGAAGGATGGGTTGAGGAAAACATTAGGATAATAAAATGTCTAAGTATGTAGGTAAGTTATAATAACATTGCCTTGAGAAGTAAAGGGAATTGCGTCATGAGAATCAAAAGTAAGAGTTTATAAGATGAGGGGGTACATTGCGTAAATAGTTGTTAAATGATGTAGTCAAAAAGTTTAATGTGTGATGAATACATGAGGAGTTAAGTTAGTTTAAAATTTTGATTATTAAGTTTACAATAACTAACGAAAAATAAATTGTGGATGTTGGCCTCCCATGAGCTTTCCATGGCAATTTGAATGGCCCAACGAACTAACGAAAAACAACTGAGTTGGACAGCCCATGAGTGTCTCAACTAATTAACGAATTAACAATGCAATGAAGTTTGTCGGCCCAATGAGCATTACACGACGTTTTAACCGACCAAACTAAATAACAAACTATCGAAATAAATATGGGTAGTCGGAGTATCTTGTGAATCATCACGTTTGATTACTCCAACAAAAATACGAAAACAAGTTAAGAAATGGATAGTAGGAGTGCCCATGCGTTCCTTGGATTTTTCACCCAACTAACCATTTAAATAACAGAACACAATAATCGGAAAAACCGAGTTTAGCCACGAAATCACTGTGAATTCGGTTAAAATCAACCTAAGGTGTCGATCATATGGCATTTATGGGTCTCGCTCGGGTCCATAAGGTTGAGTACTGTGGTCAGGCTATCACCCAGGTAAGGAATAACGTCTTACCTTTGGTTCTTGGAATCGTTTTGTCAGTGCCCAACTCACAGTTTCTCTTCCCTTTTCATTTATCGTAGGGACATGCCACATAACCTAGCCTTAAGGTGTACGAGTGAAAACAACAGGTGAGAATTCTTAAGAAATTTCCTGTAAATAAAAGCAATTTAATTTCAAAAAGTTTTCTTTGAATGTTGAGGCATAGCCTCGGAGTTTGTGTGTGTGTGCATAACAATAAATAATAAATAATTAACTAAGAAAGCTGTAAACAATTTAAAATTGAACACATAAATGTAAACAGATAGGCACGTATAGGGTTCCTAAACATGTGTCTAAGGCAATTTCTAACGACCTATCTTAAACCTTCGGCTCTGATACCAATCTGTCACACCCCAACCTACGGCGGAAATGCCGGGGCGAACTGATTGCTCACAGCTTTTCAAAGGTTACTATATGCAATATTAAAAGTGTCAATATCTATTAAATTTTATTAAATATTCAAGTACATCAAACTCATAAGTAAACAAGTAAAATAAACATTCAAATCAAATTCTTGTATCTTCTTCTCTAACATGCATCCTAAGTTGTTTCAAACAATCTTGATAATCACGTCACATGGTAACCTGCATATGCGTTGAAAATAGAATAGTTTTGTCAATACAAGGTTGAGTGAGCAACACACCAGTTCAAAAGTATAAATAAAAATAAGTAGTTGCAACAAGTCATATGAGTATAACAAATTAACCAAATTAGCAAGTATAATGAGATTTCGAGAAGCACAAAGCTATAACGACTGGCGTATGATCATACTAGACTGAGATTATGTTGGACCTCTCCGAATGCGAAAGCATACAAAGCAAATAAGCACATAAACAAGTAAAGTATAAGTTGTTAACACATAAGACAATAGTTGCAGTTTTGAGTACAAGTATATATGAGAAATATAAGTTTTACGCATATGTTCCCAAAACATGAAAAACAAGTAAAATAGGGGAATGTGAAACTCAACTTAGACGGAAGGCAAGTGATTAATAAATTCGACAACGAACTAATGATTTAAGCGAGTCGTCCAATACGCGTCCAATGAGATTAATGATCAGAATCTGAAACTTTGTGATATGAAACTATAAGTAAAAACGAACTTAATGCCGCTAGAATCAATCCAAAAGGATGGGTAGAACTCTAGTTATGCTGATTTTAATGTTTAAACGAGTCGAGTCGGACCAGAATCCGAACTTCGAGTCAGGAGTCGGGTTTTGGTCATAACCCTTAAAATTTAATTATGAGAAGAAAAGTCTTCTGTACTGAACATTGAATCCGACCAGAAGCATGAGAAAACGAAAAGTCAAACTTGTTGATTGTTTTACCCTTGGTTGGGTTTTTAAAGCAATTGACCAGTCAATACCCTTCAATCTCAGAAATTGATTGAAGGCTATTGACTAAGGAGTGTGTATGAACAATTCTACAGTTTACAACTTACCCAGAAAGTGAAAGGATTGACGAGAAACGGAAGTCAAAGATCCTAAAGCAAGCAAAGTCAACGAACAAGTCTTGAATCTTTAACGAAGATGTAAAAACCGAAGGGTTAGAGGATGAACAGAGATAGGTGACGGCTATGGGATGTTATTTAGGGTTAGATTAAAGTTTACAGCAGATGAATGGGGCTTGTTTATATAAGAATACATAACACGAACTAATTATGGGCTTTTTGGGTCGTTTAGGCAAGTAAAACACGTTTTAAGGAAATAATCAGCGATTTATACATAAAGATCTGGTATTGGGCAGTAAGAAACGAATTAGCACTTGTAGTTTAGTTACAGGATGTTTACTCGGACCTTAATTCACTCAAACATGCCTAAATTAACGATTTTATGCCTTAAACGAGTTAGAAAACGAAATAAAGTTAAACGATCTGACCAGTGGTGTGGAGGCGGCGCGCGACAGGGGTGGAAAGTCTCCCCGCGCGGCGCTCCGGCTAGACAAGGAAGGAACTTTGGTTTTTTTTTTGCAATAATGGTCCCTAAACTTTCTGAAATGTTCAATTATTGACTATTTTAAAGTTTAAACCAAGAATAAATAACTTTAAGAACTTTAAGGGTATAAAATGAATATTAGAAACTTATTTACATAAATATTTGATTTTGATTAATATTAAGGAACTAAAATATTTCCGAGTCGGGTTAAATGTTAACGAATACGGGTTTGAAAAATCTGAGATGTTACATGCTACTCATTACTGAGTCCCGGATTTGCATTGGTAGGCCCCCAATATATTTTTCAAGTTCACGTTCGGTAGGGGTAACCAAGTGAGGGACGAGGATGCTGAACTCGTGAAAACGAAGTGAGTAGGCGGCGTTATCACCACTTTCTTGTTTTATGTTCCAAAATTATTCCTCAAGCTTTTGGAGATCGTGTTTGGGACATAATTTCTTCATCATACGCGCCTTGAGATCGGCCCATGGAAGAGTCATAGCCGTATCCGAACCTTGGAGGTGCATAACACTACCCCACCATGTTATAGCGGTCTTTCTAAACATGCTTGAAGCGAAATTTTTCTTTTTCGCTTCGGGGCATTCGCTATGTCGAAACACACTCTCGATCGATTCGAACCATTGCAATAAGGTAGTCGCGCAATTAGTTTCAAGGAACTCGGACGGGTTTGCACTAGTAAATTGCTTGTACAAGTAGGATGCGGGTTTGGGTTCAACGGGTGCAACAACGGGTGTGGGTTAGGTAGCTTGGATTTGGGTAACAAGTTCGGGAATCACAGCGGCCATTTGCTTGACGATAAAAGCAGCCATACGTCGGTTGGAGTTCTTGCGCGGTCTTAGTGGAGGCATGCTAAAAGATTATAAAGAAAATTGGATAAGTTTTTGGGTAAAAAGAAATGAATACGAGGGTATATAAAATAAAATAAGATGAAGTTTAGATTTTTTTATTGTGAATCCTAGAGTTAGTGAGGAGATGATGTTAGTGTTAAATAAAATATAAAACTTTGTTTATAAATAGCAAAACCGAAGACAAACGTAAATGATTTTGAGATGGCTAATGTAACAACTCGGGTTTTCAAATTTATACTTTTATCCGACCCAGTTCAATGTTCCGATTATTTTATTAAATATTTTGCATTTATCAAGTTTAAATTTGTTTAATTATTAATATATTATTAACTTATTATTTAATATTTAAGTTTTAGTGTTTTTACACCAAAAGTATAAGTTTTAAGCTACTATGTACCCAACTTCAAACTCCAAGTACAAGATTGTAACTTTACGTAATAACCCATTTTCTTTACTTGGATATCCATAACCCAAACCCGTATCCATTTTACTTTTCTTGTACCCGAATTCATAAACCAATAACTTGGACCTAAATTATCGTTTGTTTGTTGGATTTGATCTTGGAAATCACTTAATTATGTCATCTTCGGCCTTAACCGACAATCTAAACATGCTAATTATCTTAATTTGATTCGTTTTACCCTTTTTATCATAGCCGACACACCTAGACCTTGTAGAACACGAAAACATCAATTATTTTGCAATTAATTTCTCATATACGATCCTTATATCATTGCCGACATAACCCCTCTATTTAATTTGTTTAACAAACTCGTTTACACCTCGTTCTTCACCTCTTTTGCGCCGGCCACTGTACGCACCATTACCCCTCTTCCGATCATCCATTGAGGTAATTAAACATATGGTTTTAATCGCGATTGAGTACTGATCAAAAGCCCTAACGTTGTTTTGATTAACTTTACACGGATTGATCAATTGGATATTCTAGGGTTCTTAATCAGTTCTTCTTCGATCTGCTTCTGTTTATAATAAATCTGAATTATTGTTTGTTGCATATCGCTGATAGCTCAGCTGGTTAACGTATTTGAACGTGGGGGCATAGGTCGCGGGTTCAACTCCCTGCACCCCGTTTTTTTATGGGTTTTATTTATTTTATTCTTTTTTTTAACCATTTAATCTTTAATTAATAGTAATAATAACTAATGAAGACTTTCTTATTAGAAACCGGTTTGTAATACTTGTTTAACTCACATTCCGTTCATATATAACGGTACATATAGATATATACAAAGAAGACTATAACTTAAAAACTAACGTTTTAATAAATATGTATATATGAATTAAGTAACTTTATTTATAAAACTATAAATAATATTTTATAAAATTATGTTTTCTTAAATCAAAATAATGGTTTATATAATAAATCCTTATATAGATATAATATTTTTATAATATCTTTTGACTATTAATTAACTAGTTGTTATAATTAAATCGTATACTTAGCTAGTCCGTTTACTCTCATTTTCTTTTAGGCTTAACATTCGCGTGTGATTTCCCGCATTCTCATTATCTTAATCACTTTTGTTCGTCTTCTAGGTGAGTACCACATTCCCCTATTTTACTTGTTTTCCACGTTTTGGGGACATATGCGTAAATATATTTCTCATTATATACCTATACTTAAAACTGCAACTTTGTCTTATGTGTTAACAACTTATACCTTACTTGTTTATGTGCTTATTTGCTTTGTATGCTTTCGTATTCGGAGAGGTCCAACATAATCTCAGGCTAGTATGATCATACGCCAGTCGTTATAGCTTTGTGCTTCTCGACATCTCAGTTATACTTGCTCATTTGGTTATTTTGTTATTCTCATATGACATGTTGCAAATACATATTTTTATTTATACTTTGAACTGGTGTGTTGCTCACTCAACCTTGTGTTGACAAAACTATATTATTTTCAACGCATATGCAGGTATTCGTTTGATGTGAAGTGCAAGACCACTTAAGGATCTATAATAGAAGAAAACTTAACGAGACATATTGTTATTGATTGATATATGTACTTGTTTATTTGGTTTTTGTATGGATGGTTGTTACTTGCCAATTTATTTAATAGATATCGAAACATATATTATTGCTTGATAGTAACCTTTGAAAAGCTGTGAGCAATCAGTCCGCCCCGGCATTTCCGCCTTACGTTTGGGTGTGACAGATTGGTATCAAAGCCGAAGGTTTAAGATAGGTCGTTAGAAATTGCCTTAGACACATGTTTAGGAACCCTATACGTGCCAATCTGTTTACCTTTATGTGTTCAAATTAAATTGTTTACAGCTTTCTTAGATAATTATTATTTATTATCTATTGTATTGTTATGCACACACACACAAACTCCGAGGCTATGCTTCAACATTCAAAAAAAAAATTTCGCAATTAGATTGCTTTTATTTACGGGAAATTCCTTAAGAATTCTCACCTGTTGTTTTCACTCGTACACCTTAAGGCTAGGTTATGTGGCATGTCCCTACGATAAATGAAAAGGGAAGAGAAACTATGAGTTGGGCACTGGCAAAACGGTTCCAAGAACCAAAGGTAAAACGTTATTCCTTACCTGGGTGATAACCCGACCACAGTACTCAACCCTATGGACTCGAGCGAGACCCATAAATGCCATATGATCGACACCTTAGGTTGATTTTAACCGAATTCACGGTGATTTCATGGCTAAACTCTGTTTTTCCGATTATTGTGTTCCGTTATTTAAATGGTTAGTTGGGTGAAAAATCCATGGATCACATGGGCACTCCTACTATTCATTTCTTAACCTGATTTCGTATTTTTGTTGGAGTAATCAACGTGGTGATTTCACAAGATTCTCCGACTACCCATATTTTATTTTGATAGTTCGTTACTTGGTTTGGTCAGTTAAAGACGCTTATCGGGCCGAAAAACTATATTGCATCGATAATTTGTTAATTAGTTGGGACAATCAAATTGCCATGTAACGCTCATGTGATGTCCAACTTTGTTGCTTTTAATCGTTAGTTTCGTTGTGCCATTCAAATTGCCATGGAAAGCTCATGGGTGGCCAACACACAATTTATATTTCGTTGGTTTAATCTAAATTTAACTTAAACAAATAAATTTTAAACTGACTTAATTCCTTATGTAGTCATCACACATTAAACTTATTGACTACATCATTTAACAACTATTTACGCAAAGTACCCCCTCATCTTCTAAACTTTTACTTTTAATCCTCATGACGCAATTCCTCGCTTATTAAGACAATATTATCATTTTTCACATAATTATACATTTTACTATTCTTATGGTTCCTCAATTTATCCTTCCTCTTATAAATCCTCATTTTTTTCCCTATAGAATGTTGTCTCTAAGAAACCACCGTCGTAACCAACGTTCATCCGGTTCACGTGATCGCCGCTTGGCCGCTAGAATCACAAAGGAATTTGCTGCTGCAATGCCCACAATCATCACTCAAATACAAAGCCTTAACTCCAATGGATCAGCTACTTCGGCCGCTCCGAACAATTCTGATTTCCGCAACTTCCTGAGCACTAAACCCCCACCCTTTCTTGGTGAGGAAAACGCCACCAAATTACTGCAATGGTTAGAAGAGATGGAAAATATTTTCATCCACTGTGAATGTCTGGACGCCAAACGGACAAAGTTCGCCTCGAGCAAGTTCGAGGGTAGACCTGTCATCTGGTGGAATGCTCTGAGGAATAACCAAGGGTCTGACTTGGTCGTATCCATGCCTTGGGAAGAACTTAAGGAGGCAATGAAGAAGGAGTTCTGCCCGGAACACGAACTGCAAAGACTTGAGACTGAGTTTTGGGAACTCAAACAGGTTGGTGGGGATAACTCTACCTACTCAAACCGTTTCCGTGAACTTAGCCGAATCGTACCTCACCTTGTAACCCCCGACAACCGCGGCATTCAGAAATACATTCGCGGTTTACCAATCATTTTCCGTGATGCTGTGATGAGTCGTGATCCCTTAACCATCGGTGAGGCCATGGACCTAGCTGCTTCCCTCACCGATAGTCATGTTAGGGATGGAACCTTGTCTCACAAGGATTCCAAGCCTAATCCCGACAAGACTAAGACCGCCTCCTCTTCTGATGCCGAAGCTGAGGCTAAACCTTCTTACAACAACAATCACCGCAACAACAACAAGCGTAAAGCCTATGCTGTTAACCAACCAATAACCAACCTCCTCATAACCAAAACCAAACTACCCCAAACAAGAAGACTTACCTTGGTCCTCATCCCTTATGTGCCAAGTGTAGCTTTCATCACTCTCCCCAAACCCCGTGCGGACTATGCACCCAATGTAATCTTTATGGCCACCTTGCTAACACTTGCTGTGTCCCGCCTAATGCACAAGCCACCTCACATGCCCAAATCGGTGCTCCTAATACCCGTGCTTGCTATCATTGTGGAGACCCAAACCATCTTCGTAATATGTGCCCTCAACTTATCCATGCCCATTAAGCCCAAGCTATGACTACACCTTACTACTTGACCCATGCTCACCAAGTTCAAACTCAACCACCTAATGTCCTGCAAGCTCCTCCTATCAATTCAAGTCAACCTTACTTAACCCAACACTATCAAGCTCCGCACCCCCAAGCTCAAGTTTACCAAGCCTACTTTGCTCCAACACCTGCTATACATGCTCAACCTATTCAGACTATTCCAAGCCAGTCTACCTCAACTGCTCCTACCCATGCAACTCCTCATGGTGCTTCAAGTCAAGCCAATTAAGCTACTCAACGACCGTGAAGACTTTTGCCGTTCTCTTTATCTATCTTGAATATTTTGTCTTTTTCTTAATTATTGTAACGCCTCTTTATGGCCTTGGATTATTTCTCATTTGAATTATTTATCTTTTATAATGAATGAAGTTCCGTTCGTTTAAATATATTATTTATTAAAGTTTACTTTTATCTTATTTATTTTACCTTCATAAGTGATGTCTTCTTCAAATACTTATATTTTTGCGATGTCTTATTAAAATTCCATTGCAACTCCTTTGTTGAAACCCGATTCGTATCAATCCAATAACTATAACTATAACAGATCTCAGATCTATGTTTAACCGATTAATACGTTTATAGATCTAGCTCATAATCACCATAGATTAAGTGTTTTATATGTATATGTATTATCAATATATGTGTTAGTGTAATTCGTATAATATTAGCTTGAAGATCGAGAGAACAATTGGATAGAGGTTCGATAATTAACTCTCAATGCTTAAATAAACAGTGAACAGGGGTTCACTATATATAGAAGAGGATCTGGTTCGTTAACATCCCCTAGCGAACCAGACTCTCCTTCGTTACATACATTAAGTTAACGAAATACCCCCTGATTCGTTAACATCCCCTAACGAATCAGGAGGGAATACATTTAATGTCTTAGTTCGCTAACATCCCCTAGCGAACTAGACTTAACTTAACAAACTAGATAATAAGTTAACTAATTATTACATTAAATAATAAACAAAACGTTAACGATAATTACAAAGACTCAAGACGCAAAACCGTGCACTAACAGACACCCCCTCGTCTTGAGCTCTTTGTCTTTAAGTTATTTGAAGCCTTGGACCGCCAGTCTCTGCAACTATGAATTCCATTTTCATGACAGACACGCACAACGCGTTGGAATTGCATAGCCAGGTCGTAATCTTCACGGCGATCAATCAAAATCTGCTTCTTGTATAGCACGTCATTGCCTGTTTCAGATAAATTAACCAACCACATTGGGTCGATTATCTTGATCAGTTCAGTCTCCAGTCCTCGACCAAGAACATTTCGGCCTCGCCTGTACGATTGTCATAGTACCATCGGTTGAAAGAGAGATGCATTTGTTGGGGCATCGTCTTGTTGTGCTTATTGTGGTGGTTGCTCTTGTTGATCATCCATGATTACTGTATACATAAAAACAAATATGAGAAGACGTAAAATATATTAAACATCAAAATATGTCAGATTATTTTATAGATGGAATGTATTCAATGATAAAAGATATGTGTATTTAATCTATTTACGCGTTTAGACTATTTAAATACTTTAGTTAAATTACGTGACTTTTAAATTTAATTAATATTAAATGTCATTCGTTAAATATCACTCAGATTCGTTAAAATTCAGTAACGAATCAGGCGATTCGCTATCAAGTAAATGAGCTAACGAACTAGACATAGCGAATTACTATTTTAAACGAACTAAAGATCTAGTTCGTTATATTTTAAACGAATCCACATCTGATTCGTGTACTATATTATTCGCTTAGCTAGTTCGTATAAGTTTTAACGAATTGGACACGAAAAAGTCCCAATTCGCTAAGGCTAACGAATGGTCAATTAAATTAGACTTGTTCTTTGACTCGCATAGTCAAGGTCAAAATTAGGATGAACATCAACAGTCAACAGTGTAAACCCAGCATCAATTAGGCCATAACTATCGTTGCATCATCAAGATAATGAGCTTGTTAAATTCGCAATCACACTCGCAAGCCTACGGTGATGAGATTGAGACTCAAAACCTAGGTATACTGAGGTTAAACGAACCAAACATAAACACCGAGAGCATGAATACATAATTAACCCAGCAAACGATAATCAAATGTAGATTAAAGTCCACCAAGGGTATCGGAATAGCATTCCGATCACATTAAGTCATAAATAATGAAGTTCACCATAACAAATCATAAATCAAATGGGTTTATACACTCGGAAAACCCTTAAACACAAAAGTTCATAATTTAACCATAAATACACAATCATTTTTGACGAAAAACATATCGCCGTGTTCATCTATACCTGAGAAATCCAAATATATCTTAGAAATATCGAAATGTGAATGTTGAGATTTCAAAGAAAATTTGAATAGGGTGTCTTTAGGGTGAAGGAAGAAGACGAACAGTGAAGGACTGTTCGTGTTTCTTGTCTTTTATCACCTTGCATGCAACCCGAGGTACAAGTTGTACGAATCAAGCGATTCGTATGGATTTTAAATAAACGAATTAGCTCATTCGCTAACTCAGTTCGTTAACTTAAGGGTAGCGAACAAGACATGATTCGTGTCTTGATTCGTTAAATATGTATAACGAAGAGGGATTATTCGTTACAGAGTGCGGAAGCGAATTAGGTGAGAGAACTGGAAGTCAGTTCGCTAAAGAATCACCTAGTTCGTTATCCATAATTAACGACTTGGTGTTAACGAATTAAACACTTTATTTAATTTTAAATTAAATAATTAAATGAATTAAATAATCTTTTAACTTAAAAACATTACCGAGAACCGTTTTATCCCGATAACTAAATACCTTAAAAGGCATTTCATTTTTACGAAGCATAACTTAAAGCCATTAAATAATTTATAAAGAAAGAAAAATAATATCTTTTTGGTATTTTGTAAAAAAAAAATTTAAAGAATGTATGTACAAAGAAATATCCGAACATTTAAAAATGGAACAATCTATTTGTGTTTTTCTATGATTTTAACAAAAGCAATACATATTTTTGTGTTTTTGTTGAGTTTGAGCAGAGAATCATATTAACCAAATTGCCCTTCCATCACAGTTTTATATTTCAGCGATATTATGACTGGCGTTAAGTCGGTCATTGGTATTGTTGTCCACTTAAATCTAATAACAAATTTTCAAGTGTTTTTGTGATATGATTAATTGGTTCAATTATAGCACAGAATATCAGAAACTATCAGCCTCTAATCTCGGTTCAAGCTTAATCTGATTTTTGCCAAAACACCCCAACTTGACTTAAACCATTATAGTGTTGATCAAAATTTTTGATTCCAATTTAGAAATTTTGAGCAATGCATCAAGTTTCCTTTACTGTGAGTGAGTATGCACGAGTCCATCTGTCGGCTTACATACATTGTATCCCCTGGGGTCCGTTTCTTAATGGTATAGACGCGCGCAAGGGGGGAACAAATGTATTACTAACAGCGGATTTTGATCAAGTCAGTAATTTGGAAGTTTGTACTAAGTACAGCAGTGATCAAGTTTAATGACTTTGGGTTTGCTCTAGAAAGCGAATGAAATATTCATGCATATGAATACCCAGATGATTAAGCCGCATAAAGACTCACAGTGTCCAGAATCCTAACGCTTGTTATTTGCTTTATTATATTTTTGGTGATCAACTACTATAAGGCTTGAGTATGTCTGGTTATTACATTTCTGCCATTCTCACCGAGACTTTTGCTAGAGACTAACACCCCTTTCAATTTGGCGTTTCTTTATGTTTATATCACATACTTTACTCTACTAGGTTGTTTTAAGACCTACCAATGCACCAATGCAATTAAGCACACAGTCTATTAAGCTTACTTCTTGCTGGACTTGGGGTCAAGATAATCAATGTACTATCATATTCTCTTTTTGCTATAAAAACTCAAAATTTTGAGGAGCATAAAACAAAATAAAGATAAATTTAATCGCCCCAGTTAACTTAAGTCTATAAATAAATGACTGTTCTATCAATCCAACAAATGAATAATATGACCAAGACATGCAAGCATGCTTCACAAACTTAAATAACCGACATAATTTTTAGCGAGAAAATAATCTAAAAACACATAACGAACGCCCCAACTATTTTCCATTATCAGGTCAATGGCTAACCTGAACATTTACAAGTAAATATCAGGACCAAACATATACACGTATATGTCCGTCAAATGTAGATAATTGACATAGTTCTCAGCAAACGCATGCAAAAATCTTTTTGGATTTTCTCTATACAAACTTTAAAAACACAATATTTTTGTCTTTTTCAATATTCTTATAAACAAAATAAACTTCACATTCTTTTTGGATTTTCGGATTTTTCTGTACAAACAGAAAAGTACATTCTTTTTGTATTTTCAGATTTTAAAAATGTTATAAATGTTTTTGGTTTTTCAAGAAATATTTTAAAGGAAAATATTAAAGAAATAACAGTATTTTTGATTTTTCTGAATTTTCTAATGTTTTTGGGTTTTATCTATACAAACGAAAAACACAATCTTTTTGTATTTTCTAAATTTTCACCCCCTAAAACCAAAATAAATTTTAAAAGAAAAATTAACAGAAAATAAAGATAGTTATCCCTGTTTAAGGATATCAGCGAGGGTCTTCAATCCGTTTAAACCAAGCAAAAATTTAAAACGTGTTTTGTCAAAAGCTTTGGTAAACAGATCGGCTTTCTGAAAGTCAGTATGTACTTTCTCAAGGTCAATCAACTTCTTCTCAAAGCAATCCCGTATAAAGTGATATCGAATTTCAATATGTTTTGTTTTCGAATGTTGTACGGGATTCTTTGTGATAGAAATTGCAGCAGAATTATCAATCAGAATAGGAGTAGTAAGAAACTTCAAACCATAGTCGCGAAGATGTTGTTGTATCCACAAAACCTGGGAACAGAAACTCGAGGCTGCAACATACTCAGCTTCGGCGGTTGAAGTGGAGACCGTTGTCTGCTTCTTACACTGCCAGGAAACAAGCCGGTTTCCTAAGATTGACATCCTGCAGTCGTTGATTTGAAGTTGATCTTGCAACCTCCATAGTCCGAGTCTGAATAAGCAGTAAGATCGAAAGTATCATCCTTGGGGTACCACAACCCGATGTCTGGATTTCCCCTCAAATACTGAAGAATTCTCTTGACTGCAGCTAGGTGAGTCACTCGTGGACTTGCTTGATACCTAGCACAAAGACAAACAGCAAACATAATATCAGGGCGAGAAGCCGTTAGATACATTAAAGATTCGATCATGGCACGATAGAGGGTAGGATCAACGGTATTCTCCGATTCATCCGGTGATAAATTGTGACCCGCGGGGAGAGGAGTAGAAGGGATTTTTCCGGCAGAAATCTTGAATCGGCTCAAGACGTCGTTCACATACTTAGTCTGATGAATGAAGATTCCGTTAGCAGACTGGTGAACCTGCAGCCCTAAAAAGAAATTCATCTCTCCCATCGAACTCATCTCGAACTTTGTTTGCATAGACTTCTCGAACTCCTTACACAATGTGTCGTTTGTAGATCCAAAAATAATATCATCAACATAAATCTGGACTAGGAGAAGATCATTACCAACAGTTTTATGAAATAGAGTGCAATCGACAGTCCCTCTTTTGAAGCAAGTATCAGTCAAATGGCCGGCGAGCGTGCCATACCAAGCTCTCGGGGCTTGATGTAGACCATACAGGGCCTTGTTTAATCGGTATACACGGTCCGGATACTCTGGATCTTCAAAACCAGGAGGCTGCTAAACAAACACCTCTTCGTGTATTTCACCATTGAGAAGATTCGAATCGACTCTAATCTTGCAACTAGAGCATATACCTCTGTGTAATCAATACCTTCCCGCTGATGAAACCCTTGCACCACTAGACGTGCCTTGTTTCTGACAATCACACCTCTATCGCCTTTCTTACACTTAAATACCCACTTAGTCGGAATTGCTTTCTTGACTCTAGCAGGCTTGTCTATTAAATCCCAAATACCCAATCGTGCAAATTGATGTAATTCTTCTTGCATAGCTTCTACCCAA
This sequence comes from Bidens hawaiensis, assembly GCF_021521415.1. Taxonomy (NCBI): domain Eukaryota; kingdom Viridiplantae; phylum Streptophyta; class Magnoliopsida; order Asterales; family Asteraceae; genus Bidens; species Bidens hawaiensis. The sequence continues at coordinate 206,522 of NW_027505211.1, forward strand.
GAAGGATCTTCAAGTGCCTTTCGAGCCGTCGTTGGCTCAACTTGAGATAGAAAGCAAGTGAATTTAGCAAGATTTACAATTCCCGATGAATGTAAATCAGTGTAAGCACACAATAAGTTATTATCACTTGACGAAGCAACTTGATGACGTGTACGAACGCCCACATCAAGTTCTCCAATGATGTTTTCCTGTGGATGATATCCATGAATCCGAAGTGTGGGATTCTCAGGAACGACAACATTATCAAATAAGTTAGTGTAATGTTCACCAAGTTCAGGAGATGAAACATTAACACTGTCAAGGTTAATAACTTGATCTTCAGTTTGATCATCATCAGAAGAAGTGGAAACATTATCGATAGCCACTGGAGAAGCAACTTGAGGTTCCTCAGTTGGAGCATCAGGTTGAGCTTCAACATCATTAGAACTTGAAAATCGGGGAATTGCCAAATGATCTTCAAAGTATGCTCGAACCAGGTCTTCGTCAATGTGTTCAGTTGATGGAGTAAATGAATTAAATAAACTATCGTAGTCAAACATCCAATCAGGACCTTTCCCTTGAGAAGGAGTTGTGTACTTTTGGCAGTCCACATGGTACCATTCTTCAACACAACCAAATGTAAAGTTGAATACCCTTTTCTTTGGAGATGCATATCCCAAGAAATACCCTTCGATAGCTTTTTCTTCAAATTTCCCCGCATCCTTCTTCAACATAGTACAAGGACACCCAAAAGGTTCCGGGTACTTTAAATTAGGTTTTCGATTATTCAACAACTCATAGCTTGTCTTTTTGAGTCTTTTAACTGTTAGAAACCGATTAAGAGTATAGCAAGCTGTATTCATCGCCTCATTCCAGAATTGGACAGGAAGCTTAGAATCAGCAAGCATTGTACGTGCAGCTTCAATCAAGGGTCGATTCTTTCGTTCGGCAACACCATTTTGTTGAGGTACATAAGGTGCATTGTATTCTCGATGAATTCCTTTTTGAACACAAAAGAAATCCAATACAATGTTTTTGAATTTTGTAACATTATCACTTCGGATTCTCCTCACCTTTTGTTTGTACAGTGATTCGATCTTGGTGATAAGGTTTTGTACCAAAACCGGTGTTTGATCTTTCGAACTCATAAATAACACCCATGAGTATCTCGAATAATCATCAGTCACCACAAGACAATACCAATCCCCAGAAATACTCGCACGATTCACAGGACCAAACAAATCCATATGAAGTCGTTCAAGAGGAGTATTAATGGAATTCAATAATTTAGAAGGATGTGTTTTCTTCTACTTCTTGCCTTTTTTACATGCAACGCAGTGATTGGATAATTTAAAATTCTTCAACGAGACACCTTCCACTAAATCATTAGCCATCAAATAATTCATCTTTCTCACATGTATGTGACCCATTCTACGATGCCATAGAATTGAGTCTTTCTCGGTTGCCTTTGAGACAAAACATGTTTCGATCGATGTGGATATCTTAGAGCTCATGTTCAAGACATAAATATCATTCGATCGTGGTGATCGCATGACAACCATGTCCTTGGGAATACATAACCCGGTTTCAAGATAAGACATTCCTTGTCAGTGAATATCGTTGTGTACTTTTTATCACAAATCTGTGATACACTTAATAAATTATGATCTACTTTATCACAATAATTTACTTTCTCAAACGTGATGTGACCATTTGAAACTTCACCCTCATGTGTGATCATGCCCCCAGAATTCCCAGCAAATGCCACATAACCCCCTTGAATATTCCTCACGTTGGTTAATAGGTCGAGATTTCCAGTGATATGACGAGAACATCCACTATCCATTATCCAGTTTTCACCAGACACAGTCCTGGATGAACCCTACACACAAAATAAAGATGATTAGTTCAAAAAGGCAGCCCAGGCCTCAGTCTTGGGCACCTTTTGGTTTTCTCTTTGATCATTAACTTTAACAGAGTTCAAATGTTGTTCAGCCACTTGTGAATAAGTTACAGGATTTCTAGACTTTCGTCTTAAGTAAGCTGCTTGAACAATGTTTGAATTCGTGTTCCTACAAATTGGCTCATGCGGGACAAACTTTGGTTTAACCTGACCATGTGTCTCATTAACATGAATAACCTTCCGTGGATTCACATTAGAGAACATAATATGAGTGTCATCAGTATACGACGCAGGTCGTTTCAGAATCTCCTTTACCAGTGGAATTGGTTTAGAGTTGTCCTCGATAAAAGGATGAAGATTCTGATAGCTCTTCTGATTACAATCCCTCACAACATGACCAAGTTGACCGTAAAGAAAACAGCTTCGCATGTCTACACGATGTTGTTGTGAAGTAGTTGGAATGAATGATGCAGAAGTTTGATGATGACTCACATTCTTGGTCATGCTCTTAGCAAACTCATCAGTTAATTCAGATTTCTTTTTCAAGTAAAAATCCAAATTAGAACAGTTTGAAAAACTTTTCAATGTGTCTGTCCCAGTTGACTTCACAAAGTTGATTTTCTTAGCTTGTTTTAAAACATGCTTTGCCTTAGTCTATGGGTCAGATGGAACTGATGTTTTCGCTTGAGCATATAGACGTTCAAGATCTTGAATTTTTGACGTTTCATTGATAAAGACACTCTCAATAAGTTCAGGTTTAATGATACTTATTGGAATATCTTTTTCTGTGAACATCGTGTCCATCCCTTTTAATTTAAAAACTCTAACAGGTGAAGGCTTAGAACTAGGAGGATTAACAAACCGCATTAAGTCCTCATCAGAAATCTTTGGTTTATCTGACTTCTTTGCCTTTACAGGTTTAGTTTTTACCGGTTCTTCCTTTTTCATGTGAGACTTGAATGAACCATACACAGCTTCCTCAAATTCTTGAGGTTCGCAAAGAATATGATTAGAACTTGGGATGTTCTTATTCTTGTGTATGATCTCAGGTTCAAACACGTCCTCGATAATCACTTTATCATCATTCTCAACAAAGACCTTTTTACTTTGAACATGAGTTTTTTGAGGAGCAACCTGGATCTTAACAGTTTCTGTTTTAACTGGTTTTACTGAGTTAACTGATTTAGGTTTTTCAGAATTCACTGTTTCTTTCTCAATCAAATCTTCTTCTTTTCTAGCAAAAGGATTAATTTTGTAATCATTGTGAAATGGAGGTGGAACTTCAACAAAACCAATACCTATCTTAGAATCCTTTTGTTTACCAGATACTTCAATAATTTCATTCAACAGAAAAGAAGAATTCCTAAACTTTCCCAGTTTGTTCTTCAACTCAAGAACCTCATTCTCAAGCTCGGTTATCTTTGAACGATGTTTCAGAATTTCTTGAAACTTTTGGTCATTAATCGTCATTTTCACAGATAACTCAGCTTTGAGATCGTGGTTACTTGTCGACAATGCTTCAATCTTTTCTCGAGATCTCATTTGAGATTCAAGAGATTGTCGATAAGTATCCTTTAGGGAAGTAATTTCTCTTACCAGATTATCATTTTGACTTTTCAAAGCTTCTAACTTAGGTTTCTTAGATTCACAATCAACGCATGATACTTTAACAGATGAAGTTGCAGAGATAGAATGACTAACCTCATTGATTTTGGCCATGCAAGAAAATACTGTTGGAGGTTTGTCGCAAGAGTCGTCAGAATCAGAACCAGAATCATTATTAGAAGACATCTCACTCCCACTTGTATCTTGACAATCTTTATGTAATCCAAACATAGCCAGATTTGCTTGAGCATCATTACATAATAACCGTTGTGACCAGTCATTACCATCTGCTAACATTGCTTGTGTTGTAGAAGAAGAAGGTTTCTTTTCAGCATCACTACCTCGAGTTGAGAAGAATTTTGACCACGAGAACCAGTGTATTCGTTCTTTGGTTTGTCACATTCCTATGCGAAATGTCCAAATTCTTGACAATTATAGCATTTTACTTTCAACTTGTCAAAACCCAACTTCTTGTTTAAAGTTGGAAGATCTTTTCCAGTTCTCTGCATGAATCTTTTAACTTTACGGACGATCATAGCCATGTTCCATTTTAAATCCATGATTTCCAAATCATCTGGATCTATCTGATCATAGTCCTCATCAGTTAAATCACTTGTGACAATCTTACTACTTACCAAGTTTTCGTATGAAGACATGAAAGCTGTCAGAAAAGCAAAGTTTTGCTCAGCTTCCTCATATTAACACTAGGTGTTGAAGCAAATGGATTAGTAGTAGTTGAACTTCCAGAGCCACCAGACAATCCAGAATTACCAGCAGAATAGAAACAAACTTTTGGATCATTGAACATAGTTGATTCTTTTTCACTTGCAGCTTGGGTAATAAAAGCATTGATTGGAGAGATCGTTGAACTAAGAGGCATACTTCCACCATAGAAAGCTGGATCTTGATTTTCCTTGGAAGATTTTTGACACTTAAGATCATATTCTCTAGCTTCGATCTTTTGTAAAAATTCAAGTGCAGTCAAGTCTTCGTTCAAGAAATAATCATTCTCTTTTAACACCATGAGAAATGTTGAATAAGAACTTGGAAGCACACTCTTAATAGTGTCAATTTTATCTGTTTCATAAACTTCCAATTTCATCTTGTCCATTTCATCAATTAAGTGAATAAACCTTGTAATCATCTCTTCAACTGTTTCTCCCTTCAATAGATTAAAATTTCGAAACTAAAACTTAAGCATCACTTTCTTACTCTCAGCCTTGTTCCCCATACTTCTCATACGTAGATGTTTAAATAAAGAAGCACATCTCTTGATACTACCCACTTGATGAAAAATATTTTTTGGCAACGCCATAGTAAGAGTGGAATAGGCTTTTATCTCGATTTCTAAAGCTTTCTTCTCTTCTTGTGAGTATTGAGAAACAGCTTTAGGAGTATACCCAATAGTATCGTCACCAATCATTGGTGCTACATAAACTTCATCGAGACAATATGAGCAATCAGGGTGAACAGACCCCAAATGAGCACGAAACCGAGGTTCCCACTTGGCAAAGTCACTAAACTTCATCAATCTAGGACATTTAGAATGTGAACCAATCTCGGTATCAAGTTGCAATATTTGTTGCATCAACATGTTCTGAGATGCTAATGCATACATACCGGCCATCTTTGAAAATTCTAGGGTTTAACGAATCAAATAGCGAATAAGGTTAACGAATCTGTGAATAGTTATAGCGAACTGTAAACAGTAGAATAACGAATCAAGTCTTAACGAAGTTAAGATTGATAGTTAACGAATCAGTCTACGAATCACAATTGAACTTAACGAATTAACCAACAAATTCGAAGATTAACGAATTAACCAAGCGAATCACCAAGAATCAATCTTAGCGAATCAAATGATAAACAGTAACGAATCACTAAGGAATGCTTAGTGAATAAAATAACGAATTGACTACAGTTGATAACGAATCAAACTATAGCGAATCAGGTTGTTACAACCGTTTGTAACAAACTCTGACACCTTATGCCACGTGGCAAAGGTTGTTATGACACAAATCCTAAAGTGGACGCGTGTCACACGAATCGGTTAATCCAATTGACGAATCAAATAACACGAATTAACAACTCACACGAACTGGCTAACGAATTACTTGAACAGGATAACGAATTAGCAACTTTGATGAACGAATTAAGTTAAACAGTATAGCGACTCAATGTAACGAATCATATTCATCTTGAATCTTCAAATCTTCAACATGAAATTCCAGAAATGATGAACATCAAACTACAAAAACCCAGAAACCCAGAAATATCAAATTCGTAATACTATCTCAAATCATAACCAAATCGCACAAATGACCTATCAAACAACTCGTAACATCATCGCGAATCTAGTACACTAAACCTCGATATCAAACGATTCCAATTGCCGATCCAATTATATCATAACATATACCCTGTTTCGGACTTAAACCGAAACCAAAACCAATCCACACAAAACCAGTTCAAACCTCAATTCCAATTCACTAATCCGTACCAATACCTTAATCAACTCAAATCCAGTCCAATTCAACCATAGTTCAATCAAATCATCATAAACATAGTCCAAAATTCACTTAAACATAAAACTAACAATATCGAACTAATTCAAACACCAAATCAAGTGTAATGCACCCGGGCTCTGATACCACTTGTTGGAACCCGATTCGTATCAATCCAATAACTATAACTATAACAGATCTCAAATCTGTGTTTAATCGATTAATACGTTTATAGATCTAGCTCATAGTTACCATAGATTAAGTGTTTTATATGTATATGTATTATCAATATATGTGTTAGTGTAATTCGTATAATATTAGCTTGAAGATCGAGAGAACAATTGGACAGAGGTTCGATAATTAACTCTCAATGCTTAAATAAACAGTGAACAGGGGTTCACTATATATAGAAGAGGATCTGGTTCGTTAACATCCCCTAGCGAACCAGACTCTCCTTCGTTACATACATTAAGTTAACGAAATACCCCCTGATTCGTTAACATCCCCTAACGAATCAGGTGGGAATACATTTAATGTCTTAGTTCACTAACATCCCCTAGCGAACTAGACTAAACTTAACAAACTAGATAATAAGTTAACTAATTATTACATTAAATAATAAACAAAACGTTAACGATAATTACAAAGACTCAAGACGCAAAATCGTGCACAAACATCCTTAAAAACTTTGTTCCCTTAAAAATCATGTTTTACTTAAACGTTTTGTAACCCACACAATAGGACGAGTCATGTGGACCATCCGACGATCTAAGTAATTATGGATGCATACGTAATTACCAAAGTCCTCGCATGGAAATCTTAATCCGAATAATTGTGTGTCATAATCTAGAACTGTAAGTAGTTGAGATAACGGTACGAATGCAAAGATGATAAGGACATGGTGGATGCGCCGCTGGTACATCCTATATATAAGTGCCCTTATTGAATTTTCATTTGGAGCGTTACTTCAACTATCTAAGGCTCTGTATTATGTATTTATATTCAATGGTGTTGTTATGGTATTCCTTAATTTCGGGACGAAATTCCCTAAAGTAGGGGAGACTGTAACAACTCGGGTTTTCAAATTTATACTTTTATCCGACCCAGTTTAATGTTCGGATTATTTTATTAAATATTTTGCATTTATCAAGTTTAAATTTATTTAATTATTAATATATTATTAACTTATTATTTAATATTTAAGTATTAGTGTTTTTACACCAAAAACGTTTTAAGCTACTATGTACCCAACTTTAAACACCAAGGACTAGATTGTAACTTTATGTAATAACCCATTTTCTTTACTTGGATATCCATAACCCAAACCCGTATCCATTTTACTTTTCTTGGACCCGAATTCATAAACCAATAACTTGGACCTAAATTATCGTTTGTTTGTTGGATTTGATCTTGGAAATCACTTAATTATGTCATCTTCTGCCTTAACCGACAATCTAAACATGCTAATTATCTTAATTTGATTCGTTTTACTCTTTTTATCATAGCCGACACACCTAGACCTTGTAGAACACGAAATCATCAATTATTTTGCAATTAATTTCTCATATACGATCCTTATATCATGGCCGACATAACCCCTCTATTTAATTTGTTTAACAAACTCGTTTACACCTCGTTCTTCACCTCTTTTGCGCCGGCCACTGTACGCACCATTACCCCTCTTCCGATCATCCATTGAGGTAATTAAACATATGGTTTTAATCGCGATTGAGTACTGATCAAAAGCCCTAACGTTGTTTTGATTAACTTTACACGGATTGATCAATTGGATATTCTAGGGTTCTTAATCAGTTCTTCTTCGATCTGCTTCTGTTTATAATAAATCTGAATTATTGTTTGTTGCATATCGCTGATAGCTCAGCTGGTTAACGTATTTGAACGTGGGGGCATAGGTCGCGGGTTCAACTCCCTGCACCCCGTTTTTTATGGGTTTTATTTATTTTATTCTTTTTTTTAACCATTTAATCTTTAATTAATAGTAATAATAACTAATGAAGACTTTCTTATTAGAAACCGGTTTGTAATACTTGTTTAACTCACATTCCGTTCATATATAACGGTACATATAGATATATACAAAGAAGACTATAACTTAAAAACTAACGTTTTAATAAATATGTATATATGAATCAAGTAACTTTATTTATAAAACTATAAATAATATTTTATAAAATTATGTTTTCTTAAATCAAAATAATGGTTTATATAATAAATCCTTATATAGATATAATATTTTTATAATATCTTTTGACTATTAATTAACTAGTTGTTATAATTAAATCGTATACTTAGCTAGTCCGTTTACTCTCATTTTCTTTTAGGCTTAACATTCGCGTGTGATTTCCCGCATTCTCATTATCTTAATCACTTTTGTTCGTCTTCTAGGTGAGTACCACATTCCCCTATTTTACTTGTTTTCCACGTTTTGGGGACATATGCGTAAATATATTTCTCATTATATACCTATACTTAAAACTGCAACTTTGTCTTATGTGTTAACAACTTATACCTTACTTGTTTATGTGCTTATTTGCTTTGTATGCTTTCGTATTCGGAGAGGTCCAACATAATCTCAGGCTAGTATGATCATACGCCAGTCGTTATAGCTTTGTGCTTCTCGACATCTCAGTTATACTTGCTCATTTGGTTATTTTGTTATTCTCATATGACATGTTGCAAATACATATTTTTATTTATACTTTGAACTGGTGTGTTGCTCACTCAACCTTGTGTTGACAAAACTATATTATTTTCAACGCATATGCAGGTATTCGTTTGATGTGAAGTGCAAGACCACTTAAGGATCTATAATAGAAGAAAACTTAACGAGACATATTGTTATTGATTGATATATGTACTTGTTTATTTGGTTTTTATATGGATGGTTGTTACTTGCCAATTTATTTAATAGATATCGAAACATATATTATTGCTTGATAGTAACCTTTGAAAAGCTGTGAGCAATCAGTCCGCCCCGGCATTTCCGCCTTAGGTTGGGGTGTGACAGTTAAAGCTTGAAAATTTGAGATATTGAGATTTATAGAGTCAGAAAATCGTGCATGAACCACCATGACTTGATATTCCAACACTAAAAAGTTTATAAAAACACCATGTTGGAGTCTAAACATGTGCATGAACACGACTTTTTCATGTTTTCGACTCAAATAACGATAATAACACAATAAATCGAGATACAACGTCATGTCAAAACACTAGTCCACGAACCACCGTAGTTCTATTGTTTTAACACCGAAAACTAGGATGGCGACCGGAACGCTCGCATTCGACTACTTAAAGAATTGACATATATATCGCGTTTTGTGGCCTAGAAAAAGAGCACTAAAACTTAACCATCCCAGGTAAGTAAATCACCTTCGATTCTTGGAATCTTTTTGTCAAATGGTCGTTTTATAATGTCTCTTTTTCTATGATGGCTACAAACCCGACATAAACGCAACCTTTAAGGGATTTGAAACAACTGGATCCAAGTTAATGTTGTAATCCATAAAACACAATGAAAATCTACTTTTTGCGTTAAGGTAAGGATACCTTGGAAATACTATGAAAGTGTGTGTATGTGAACATTTAGGATATTGGTGAATTTTAAACAAGTTTATAAATAAATAACATGCGATATGAACAATCAATTATAGAGTAAACATGTATAAGCACACGTATAGGTAAGCATAACAATACTAGGTCGTTACGTCTAATCACCTATCCTATTGTCAAGGCTTTGATACCAATCTGTCACACCCTGACCAAAGGCGGCGGAACATGCCGGGGTGCAACGATTGCTCATAAGCGCATAACACTATTTAAAGTGACAATATTTAACAAACTCATTTCATATCACAACATCTAAAATGTCACATAACAATATTCATAAGACAAATACAACAAAATATAGCAAAATGTAGCAAATCAAGTATTGTTCATTTTGGCTAATATCCTAGAGGTATTTGTGACGTTTTCTTCTCCAACTCCATAATCAACCTAGATGCAAACTTGTAACATTTCATAAAATAAAGTTTATCAACACAAAGGTTGGTGAGCAATTCATAGATTTTGAACAATATGTATATAATAAGAAAAGCCACAATCTTGTATACAAAACAACAAATAAATAGCAATAATTTGAATAATATGAGGTCGCTAATAAGAATACATTAGCGGCACCGTATATAAGAGAATGCCAAAAAAATTCGGTTTTCATGAGGTCGTTAATAAGAATACATTAACGGCACCGTGCTATAAGAGAATACCATATAGTTCACGGATTTATGATTCAACCCTCCAAAAGCGGTAAACACATAAGCATATAATCATGTAAGCGTAGAACACCAAATCGAGCATTTATTTAAGTAAAGTATACAATAACGTTTGTGGTTTAAGACTCAAATATAAAACATTTAATTTGAATAAGTATGAAATGTCACCCCCAAAATAAAATATAGAAATCGGGGGATGAATGTACTCACGCTCAAGTAATAAACTTGAAAAGTTGATAATTTGGAGATTTGCCGGAACGACGGGTTTAACGTATGAAGCCTAAATAAAAGAAAGTCTTGGATTTAGAAAGGTTGTCATGAAGATCTTTAAATAAAATAATTGTTGCAAAAAGTAAACAGTTAAAGTTCAAGGTTTAAAATGTAACTATTTAAGAATTTATAATAATAACCCTTTAAAAATGTAAGTTTTCTCGAAACCGGGTTAAAGTATCTAACCTTAATATTTACTTAACCTTTGTTAAGTAATAAGGTGGGAAAAATGCTAAAGTGCAAGTTCCTTTGGGATAAAGATACTAAAACGGGTCGTTAACGAGTGTTCGGGTTGTTGGTTCGGGTCTTGACAAATGGTCAAACCCAAAGTCAACTTTCCAAAATATTAATTGTTATGAGATAACTCATTAAAATATAGTAATACTTAACCAAGTATGTAGATCTATTGTTTTAAAACTAACAACGTATGTTAAGCGAGTGTTCGGTTTTATCGGTCCAACTTTGTTATGAGATCAAGTTGGATCCAACATTTCCAAGTACTTAAGAAAATAATTAAAATCAGTTTGTAAACTATTTTTAAGGAAATATACAAGTCTTGATAGCTAAAAACACACTTGTGTGCCTTAAGCGAGTAAAAATCGGTTTGATTTCCATCTCATAACAAGTTCATAGATGTATTTCACATATCCATATATCATAGATCTTGTATAATAATGTACAAATGAAAATATTTAAGTTCTACAACTAAAAAGTCAACAACAAGTATTTTTAACAAAAGTTCGGTTTGGTTCGGTTTCCATCTCACAATGAGTTTCATAGATGGTCTCCACATACCCAAGACTTGTGAGTGTTAATAACAAACTAAAATGAGCATAAGTTAAGCATGGTTAGTAAGCAATAATAATGTTAGAGTGTTAGATGCGGAAAATATATAACAAGGACCACGTAGGTCCTCTATGAAGCCTTGCCTCATAAGGTCCAAAACCTCACCAACCAGAGCCGGAGAAGCAACTACCAAAGGTAACAAGGGGTGTATATTATATATATATATATATATATTTTGTGCCACCATAAACAAGTATTAGTAAAGTTAGTTGAACAAATTAGAAAGAAAGATTAAACTTGGTTTGACATTTGGAAGTCAAACCTTCAAGAACACAAAGAAAATAACAACCTTGAATCTATGGAGTTTGAGAGAGAATTCGGAGATGTAGCAAGAGTAAAATGAAGAAGATGGGTGTGTATATATAGGGAAGGAGTGAAGGGTTGGGTATAAAGATTCTTTTATGGTTTGCATGAAAATGGGTATGTTTAAATGGTAAAACAATGCATAATATGAAATCCAATATTTTATATATTTTATATATTTTAAATGACAAAATCCAATATTTTATATATTTGAAATGTTCGGGTTACAAACGGGTCGGGTTTACATAACAAAAGTGACCCGAAATTGACGAATGTCACATTTCGCACACCATTGTGTCTTTTCGCTTATCATTGTGTCTTTTTTCCTCATAGTGTCTTTTCGCACACCATTGTGTCTTTTCACTTATCATTATGTATTTTTTCGTCATTGTGTCTTTCAACTCATCATTATGTTTTTTTTTAAATACTAATAACACCGTTGTGTAATAATAATATGTAGAAATAATGATAAAATAACAACAAATTATCTAATACATAAAACACAAGGATTAATACATGTTACACAATAACTTGAAACGTAAAACACAATAGTGAATGCGTATAATACAATGACCTAGAACGTCAGACACAATGGTGAATACGTTTAACACAATGACCTAAAACGTAAGACACAATAGTGAATATATATAACACAATGACTTGAAACGTAAAACACAATGGAAACAACATATTACACAATGACTTGAACGTAATATACAATAAGCGCAATACTATTTTTCTCAAATTAAATGAATTTGTCATATGTCAATACGAATAAAAGACAATGAACGAATTACACAATGACTAAAAGTTAATGACGAACAAAACGACACAATGTCGTAATCTTTGTTTTAATTTTTGTCTCTTATATGAGTACCAATTGAAAAATATAATGATCAAAACTATGCAATTCATATGAAAACTCAACTAAAAGACACAATGAACAACAAAATAAACACAATTAAAAAAATCCATTAATTTTTTTTTATTTTTATATAATAATATGATACTCATATTAAAGATAAAAAACGCTTATTATTATGGTGAATTTTTTTTTAAAAAAAATAATGTCGTATGAAAAAGTTATGGACATTTTAAAATGATTGAGGGAATTGACATGTATCTTGCATGTGGAGAGAGAAAGTCAACAAAAGTGGGTTATTACCTTCATGTCCTTTCCATCAATTTTTATTTATTAAATTAATCTCAGCCATTCAAATCTAAGATCAATTAACTGGATTTCTTCTCACACTTCTCATTTTTGTTGTTCTTTGTATTTTAACTTTACCCATATATATATATATATATATATATATATATATATATATATATATTAGTTTATATCCCCCCGTATTACGGAGGTTGTGTTTCTTTTTCATGTCTAATATTCGTATTTTATTTGCATTTTAATTTATGTATTATAAAAAAGTTAATAATATACTTATGGTTTGATGATGAAATAGTTTCACAAAAAAATGACATGTTATAACCCGTTTAAAAGCTATGGGTTTTGTGAGACTCATGACCCGCATATTTTTTTTTTACTATAAAATTGTTTCTTATTATAAATAATATATTTTTCTTACAAAAATGGATATTAATATTTAGTATATCCCTACTTTATAGGATATGCATATCAAATACTTTGTGATATTATTTTTAAAACAGTGAGATGTTATAACTAGTTTAAGGTTATCTAGGTATGGTGAGACCCATACCCATACAAATAAAACAATATGGTGGCTTGAGTAAATGTAATAAACAATCATAAAGCTTTTAAATGTTTCGTTTATTTACGGGGATTATTTTATATTATTTGTTTTTAACATTTATTTATGTTTTGAATTTTTATTTTATTTTATTGTATGAAAATTAATAATATACTTATGGTTTGATAATAAAATGTTTCACAAATAAATGAGAAGTTATAACCCGGTTTAAAGTTATATGGTTTGATAAGACCCAAGACCCGTTTATTTTTTTACAATAAAACTGGTTTTTTAATTATAAATAATATATATCTTTTTTTAAATAAATCAGACATTAAATTTTAGTATAACCCTACTTTATAGGATTTTTTATATCAAATATTTGGTGAGATTAGTTTTAATTTAATGAGATGTTATAACCCGTTTAAGAAATATATGGGTTTGATTAGACCCATACCCATGAATTCGGGTCAAATGCATGAGAAGCCTCCATTTAAAAATCAAGGAAATCTGGTGACTCCAAAAATAGGGGGAGCGACCACATCGTGACACGTAAGATTTTATTGTTTTCATTTATATGTATTACATATATACATATATATATATATATATAATATGTATATATACGTGTACTTGTTTTCATCCCCGTATTACGGGGATTGTTTTACGTTATTCGATCTAATATTTAAATATTTATTTGGATTTTTATTTTTATTTATTATAAGAAATTTAATAATATACTTAGGGTTTCTTTGATGAAAGAGTTTCACGAGTAAATGAGTTGTTATAACCCGGTTTAAAGCTATGGGTTTGGTGAGACACTGAGACCCATGACCCGCTTATTTTTTTTACTATAAAATTGTTTTTTAATTATAAATAATATTTTCTTTTTTAATTGGATATTAATTTTGTGAGACTCATACCCGTGAATTCGGATCAAATGCATAAAAGTCTCAATTAAAAATAAAGCTGTCTGATAGTTTAAAAAATGTAATGGTGTTTCGTTTATATATATTTAAGATGTGACTTGTGAGAGAATGAGAGAGAAAGTGGGGCAACATGGTTTGTAGACAAGGATTTCACTTCGCAACCACAACAACGAAGTTTGTCACACCTTTGTCTATGTGATGTCACCTAAATCCAAACTTTGAAATATGGAGCTTGTAGTGAATACTCTAAACTTAAGACAATTTTGTTACTCCCTCCATCTCATTTTAAATGTCCATTTTTCCATTTTTGATTGTCCCAATTTAAATGTCATTTTTGTACATATAAATTCAATTTTCAATTGTGCCCTTACTATTACATATACTAGATGTTTCATTTTGCAAAATGGTTTTTAGCCATAATAACTTAAAAGACATTATTTTCATTTTACAGCTTATAAAATAAAATGATCAAACATTTATTAATTTGTGTGTTTTGGGTCTCATGACATTTAAAATGGGACGGAAGGAGTAATATTTAAAAAAGAAAAAAACATCTTTTAAACTTTTGAAACAAATTGGTGATAATTTCGTATACAATGTGAAGCAATATTTTATTAGTTTTAACTTTTAAGTGTGAGGGCAATCAGATTGATTGATTAACTTGATTTTTGAGTAAATCATAAACTATAGGTTTTTTGATCAAATTGGGAGTACGCTATCGACCCATTGCGGGTTTTTATGCTTTTAGGCTACACGAAGTTGTCCCGAATTCCATTTCCCTCCATTTTTTTCCAAAAAAGCAGAGAGGGCGGAAGGGGGGGGGGTCTCGGTTTCCCAGATCCATTTTCTCCCACTTTCTCCCAACTTCTACAACTTTCTACTTTGCTTTTTTTTTTCCTCATGTTTTCACATAAACTGATGAGTACTTCATTGATTTCGATGAAACATCATTCAATAGAAATCGGAGGATAGTGTTCATCCCGATCCTGTTTTTCCCCCTACCTCCCCACGGCTCCCACTCTGTGTATGTTTGGTAAGGAGCTTTTAAAAGCTTCAAGCTTCAAGCTTTTAAGAAAAAACTCATATTCAATAAAAAGCTTTGTTTGGTTAAGGTAGCTTCAAGCTTTTATTTTGGTAGAAAAAACTCCATATTTGAACGCTACTAATATTAGCGTTCGAGAAAAAGCTAACTACAAGCTTTTACATTTGAATATACAAGTTTGGTACTTGAACTTCTATCAACTTTTGTTAATTTATATAATAGTTACACATTTAATCCTTATTCAAAACTAACTACCCCCACGACTTTTTAGGGGTCGTAATTTTTTCACACGATAATAATTTTTTAAACAAATTAAATCAAAAAAACGAGCATTTAAATCTCTTTAATTTGAGTATGATATTGTTATACTTCTTTAACTTTAAAAAATTAACATACTACGTGATTATCGGTTAGGATCGATAATATAAGTCGAGTCAGGTGAGCTCGAGTCATGTGTAATATCAAATTAGGATCAGAACGAGCCGATGAAAAAAGGGTTAAATTAGTTCGGTTCATGTCGGTATGCTCTCGAGTCGAAAGGGGTCAGGTCAGAACATGTGTTTAGATGTGTATGTTCAGAATGAGATTCAAATCAAAATAGTTTGGTTTTAAAAATTATCTATTTGAAATTATTGTATATTTTACACGTCTACATTCGGGTTATGTATGCACTGTTATCACGTGAATCATGTACCGACACTGATTATGCGGTTGATGTTAGGTTGTGCGCCCATTCCGCCGCACCACGCGGGCACCCTGCTAATTTTACTAAAAGCTCCTGCTACTCTGCCAAACACCTAAAAATATTTAAAAAGCTACAGCTACCAGCTACCAGCTTCCAGCCATCAACTTTCAGCTTTCAACTTCAAGCTTTCAGCTACTAGCCACCAGCTAGTTTTGCCAAACATACCCTCTGTGTGTTCTTGTGGTTAAAACCAACTTAGAACACTTCTAAATTGCACAAATATATATGTAATAATTTGAATCAAAATTGATTGGGGTATGACAAATATAGGTTGAAGTTTTTGATGGAACACGTTAACACAAATGGGTGAAAATGCAATGGATTGTGAATATAGTGATGTTTAAACATTAGGGAACTTTTTTTTGTAGGCAATGCAACTATTACATGAACATAATTAGGTGTTTTGATTTAATTACTCAACTAAGAACTATATGAATTTTGAATGACTTCATATTAAATTATTTAATTTTATTGAAAGTGTCTTGTGATAATTCTTCTTCTTCTCTTTCTTATTTTTATTATTTTATTTTTAATTAATTTTTTTTTAAATCGAACAAACACATAAATATGTTAATGAGAAAAAGGTTTGTAAATATGTAATGAGTAAAATGTTCTTATAAATGGTTTATAAACCAAACGTTATGAATTACAACTTGGAGAATTTATGATGGAATACGTTTAAAAGTCACTTATATGACTCAACTACCTAAATGATAAATATGATGACCCTTGATAGTAAAAGTCGAGTGTATTTGGAGGTATTTGAGTATGAACCATTGTAATAAGGTATCAAATAATATATATATATATATATATATATATATATATATATATATATATATAGGATCAGGATCATGAGATAACCTTTTTAAAATTGAGAACTATGAGAACCATTTTGGACCACAAAAAACCCAAAAATAAAAAAAATCATAAAATAAAAAAAACACAAAAATCAAAAAAGTATAAAAACCAAAATTTTTATTTTATCATCCCGGTTTCATTAAAAAAAACTCGGTTTAGTTAAATTATATACACATATGTATAATATATACATATATGTATATTTACATGTTTTTTTGTACACATTTGTATAATTTAAGATAAATGATACTGTACATATGTGTATATTACGTAACTAAAGATTATATAAAATTATACATATGTGTATGATACGACGTTCTTTTTTTTGTTTTTTTTATTTTTTTTAATGAAACCGGAATGAAATATAAGAATTTTGTTTTTTTTACTTTTTTGAAATTTTTATTATTTTTTGTTTTATGATTTTTTTTAAATATTTTTTTAAAGTGTTTTTAGTGGTTCAAAATGGTTCTCAAAGTTCTCAATTTGCAAAGGGTTCTCTTAGGATCCTTACCCTATATATATATATATATATATGATTGATTTCTTTTGAGAACCGGAGTTTTGAGAACTCGAAAGAACTTAACGTAACAACTTTTTTTTTTGAATTTTTTTTACACGTGCGTAATACGTAAGTGTAAGTAATGTACAAAAAATTACCGTAATTTTTTATACATTGAATCGACTTTTTACACATGTGTAACTAAAGTTTAAACTTGTGTAATCAACAAAAATCTTTATTCTCTCTCCTAATTTATTTTTTAATTAAATTTAATATCATCCACATATCCTAACTCATTTAATTAAATGTGTTGTCTAAAATTGAGTTCTCAAAGTTCTTACAACTCATCAAGTTCTCAAAATATCCTTTTGTGAACCATGATGAGTTTTAAGAACTTTAAGAACTCAATTTTGAACCACACATTTAATTAAATGATATGAAATATGTGGCTGAGATTAAATTTAATTAAAAAATGAAGCAGAAGAGAGAATAAGTATTTGTGATAATTACACAAGTTTAATCGTTAGTTACACATGTGTAAAAAGTCGATTCGGTGTGTAAAAATATACCGTAATTTTGTGTACATCACTTACACTTACGTATTACACATGTGTAAAAATATTTCGAGAAAAAAAATTGTTACGTTGAGTTCTTTCGAGTTCTTAAAACTCAAAGTGTTTCTAAAAAAAATCAATCTTCTATATATATATTATATATATATAGGGTTAGTCTCCTTTAATAACTACAAAAGGTTTAAGAACTTAAAGAACTAATAAGAACCACTAATTTTGTTTACCTTTTGAATTCATAAATTAATTAATAAGGGTACAAGGGTAATCTATCATATCTCTCTCTAAATTTTATTTTGAAAAACTATATTTATATACAAGTAATTAATTCTCTCTCTCTTTCTCTCTGTCCAATATGTATCTATTTATACGAAACTTTCTTCTTTTTTATATGTGCTAAAACAGATATTTAGACCATCTTCAATGCAAGATGATGTGGCTAATGACATGGATGAGAGAAAGATGAGAGAGTGTGTAAAAAGCCCTTGGCTAAGGGCTTAAAAAAATAGAAGAGAATGGTGTTTTGTGATGAGAGATATGGGACCCTCATGACAATGGTCTCTTACAAAGGAGAAGTTTGGATGTTGGTTAGCTTACGTGGCATTGGATAAATGAGAAAGGCACATGGTAAAAGCCACTTGCATTGTGAATGATCTTACACACATGCAGGTAATAAATAATAGAGTAAAACCTAAACTGATTCAAAAACATAATACATTTATATATTTAAACATATTTGAATAAATGTTTACATATATGCAAGTAAAAAAATGTTTACACATATGTACGTCAAACACTCAAAATATATATGCAATATATATGCACTTTCACTCTTCTCTTTTTCTTTACCGTTGATTCCCACATTAATTCAAAAAGAATATGAGCCTCAACTCTTGTAATAAAATACATGGAATGAATAATAGAATTAAAAAGGTAAATAACATACTGAAATTGTAAACTTATATGTAATAAATAATAGAATAAAAATATTGTTTACATATATGTAAATGGTAAACTTACATATGTGTAAAACAAGGAAATACATATACATGGAATTTAGATGTCTACCTCCATGACAGTATATAAATGAAATAAAATTTGGTTTAGACTCTCATCTTCAATTAGAAAGCAAATGAATAGCAATTAATTTAAAACTATCTCAATCGGAAAGTTTAACTACAACCAAAAACCTAGTATCTAAAAATAAAACTATAAAATTAATCTCACAATTCGCATATTCAAATGCAGTAATCTACCCATGATCATAAAATTCTTAACTAATTAAAACATGATTTTCTGTTGATACCAATAATTTGATGTGGTTGATACCGTAAAAAATGGAGATAACTTAGGAATTGATGTTTTTAATCTTCCAAAAATACCCTTTTCTATTAGGAATTGTTATATAATTTGATGTGGTTGATACCGTAAAAAATGGAGATAACTTAGGAATTGATGTTTTTAATCTTCCAAAAATACCCTTTTCTATTTATTAAAATGTCTTCTGCACTATTTTGGGTAAGTCAAACTTTCACTTTCGAATGCTCAGAATTGCAGGTTCAAAAAGGTGCACGGTCATGCACAAAAAATGCATGGTCGTGCATTTCCGGCACTAGCTAGTGCACTTTCATAGTTGATGTGCCTTGTTCTCGGCATTTTATAGTGCACGGGCCCGTGCTCTCAGAAGTGCACGGTGGTGCACAAAAAGCGCATGATGGTGCAGTTTCACTTTTGGCACGATAGTAGATGTGCACGGGTTCCAATAAAGTTGCATGGTGGTGCACTAATTAATAGCGCATGATGGTGCAATTTGGTCAGCATGGCCATACACTTCCTTAGCATGGTCATGCACCGGCTCAACATGGTCATGCACTTTCTTAGCATGGTCATGCACTTTTGGCAGATTCTTGATTTTTGTCCGAAAAGCGCCATATTTTCGTCGTTTCTTTGTCGGGCGGGCGCCCGGACCTGCAAATTCATAAATAACCCAATTAAGTACTAAATATAACGAATTTGCATAGAGTTTTACCAAAATAATAGGATAATTTGATGTTAAAAGGTGTACACTTTGTGTTACATCATCTTCTAAAGTTATTTAAATTACAATAATGCCATCATTTGTTTTCCATCATTGATCAAACATTCTAAGGGTTATGATGAGTTCTCTAAGTTCTCACAAAAATTAGGAGTTCTTAACTGAATCTTACCCTATATATATATAAAACTAGTTTTTATTCCATGTATTACGGAGTTGTTTTATATTATTTATTTTTTATATTTATTTATTTTTTGAACTTTTATTTTTTTATTGTATAAAAGTTAATAATATACTTATGGTTTGATGCTAAATTGTTTCACAAATAAATGAGATGTTATAACCCCGTTTAAAAGCTATATGGGCTTGATGAGACCCAGGACCCGTTTATGTTTTTTACTATAAAATTGGTTTTTTAATTATAAATAATATATATTTAAAATAAATCAGATATTAATTTTTAGCATATCACTGCTTTATAGGATTTTTATATCAAATATTTGGTGAGATTGGTTTTTAATTTAATGAGATGTTATAACTCGTTTAAGAAATATCTGGGTTTGATAAGACTCATACCCGTGAATTCGGGTCAAATGCATGAGAAGCCTTCATTTAAAAATCAAGCAAATCTGGTGACTCAAAAAAAGGGGGAAACGACCACATAGCGACACGTAGGATTTTTATGTTTTCGTTTATATATATTATAGATGTTGGTGTATTAAATGTCGTCTCTTCTAGGTTAAAGGTTCGAGTCTCCCTATAATTTGTCAAATCTTTTAATTTCACACTTATGATTAAAGAATGATAAACACGAGAAATCTTGTTTACAATAGTAACACGTTATTATCTCTTTTGCTTTTAATACATTTGGTTTCTTGTTTTGGAAATCTTTTAACAGTGTTTAACATGTAGCTCACAGTAATTTTTGACGTCTAAGACTGAAAGCTTTGTTTTTAGTACGTATAATCGCTTTTGTTATAAAAAATGAGTTATAACACAATTTGTTTCCTGTCGTGGTTACCTGTCGTATTGTATCGTTTGTCTTTGGTCAATATTCAAATACTTACTTAATTTAGTTTATAAATTAAAGAGAATAAAAATATAATAATAAAATAAACTAGATTGTTTCTCATACTTTTTGCTTTTAGCCTTTATACGTGTAGTTTAATTATTATTAAGTTACTTTCATAATATTTAAACAAAACCATTACGGCATTCATCCATCGGGTCTGCACCGTGACGGCATCACGCACAACCATCGTCCTCCGGCAGGCAAATGCATGCCAGCCATTGGCCTGATCATATCATATCATAGTATTAATTTTGTCGACGTTCGTTTATCTCCGGTAAACATCCCGCCTGTTAACTTATTATTATTGATTCATTCATACGCACAATTAATGCCTCATGCATGTATCTATATCTATAATATTCAGATGGATGATTAAAACCAACCTGTTCAGGTTTACGTTCTAAACCTGCATGTTTTGTTTGTACGTATATGCATGTCCATGCAGATCATGCATATATAACAAACATTAATTAATTAATTAGCTTGCTAGGGTAATTTAGCGATTGAAAACGTCCATTTGACCGGTCAGAGTAAACAAAACATAATGTCCACCCTGGTCACTCTCGTTGACCCACACACTTAATCGAGATTTTCAACCAACAAGATTATGTGACGCGCGTTGGAGGAGCTCAGCTGACGACAATTTGTATTTTTTAAGCCTCTAACGAGGTTTTTTTGGCTTCCGAAAGAGAAGTTTTAGACAAGTGGCAGGATCTGGTTGTTTAAAAATCACATCGAGTATTGATTAAAAGTTGTTGTTTGGACGAGATTTAGGGGTCAACATTTTGGGAATAAGATGGTCAAATGGACGTACATTATAGCAGAGTTTCTATCAATAAAAATTTATGTTGTATAACTTTATAGATTTAAAATGCTTCTCATTCTTGTTATAATTAATTAGCAGTGTTAGTGTTATAATTAATAACTAAGGTCTAATGTTTAATTTGCTCTTCTCATATATATTATAGTGGTAGATCGAGTTGCTTCCTTGATCACACATATATATATATATATATGTCCAATGGATACCCCTAAAATCCCTTTTAGTGGGATTAAGAAAGATGTTCAAGGAAGATTGCACTGTTACAAGCAAGACTGGGTTGGGGCACTCGGTTCAGGTGCCAGGTACGTATCTCGTTTACAGATTAGTTTATGCATATATATAATGCAGATTAACAAGTTAATAATCATCTTTTCTAGGATATTGGCTCCAACAGCATACATTTTTTTTGCATCTGCCCTTCCAGTCATCGCATTCGGTGAGCAGCTAAATAAGGAAACAGGTACTGCATATAAGATATATTTTGTGTAATATGTTATTAATAAAACATTATGCTTCATTGTCTCAAAAAATATTTTTTTGTTTTTGTTTTTGTTTTTGTTTTTGTTTTTGTTTTGAGGACAGATGATATATTGAGTGCAGTAGAAACTCTCACTTCTACTGCTATATGTGGAATTATTCATTCAATTTTTGGTGGACAACCGCTTTTGATATTAGGTGTTGCGGAACCTACTGTAATAATGTACAGTTACTTGTATAGTTTTGCCAAAGAACGACCCGAGTTGGGGAAAGATCTGTTTCTAGCTTGGGCTGGATGGTATACTCTATTCAGCCTTGTTTTTAATGTATAAAGTTTAGTTAGTTAATTAGTTATCTATATATTACCTTTCATGTATACGATAATGCATATTTGTTGTTGTATTAGGGTCTGTGTTTGGACCTCTATGATGTTATGTGTTCTTGCAATACTCAATGCTTGCGCACTCATCACAAGATTCACAAGGATTGCTGGAGAATTATTTGGCATGTTGATTTCTGTTCTTTTTATGCAAGAAGCTGTTAAGGTATGCAAATCACTTGTTACTATATATATATTTTGTCTTTATTTTAGGAAGATATGTTTAACTATCATGTTTATATATATTTTAGGGAGTACTAAGTGAGTTTCATGTACCAAAAGGAGAAGATGATACAAAAGAAGAGTACCAATTTCATTGGTTATATACAAATGGCTTACTTGCAATTATTTTGGCCTTTGGTACCCTCATGACTTCCATGAAGAGTAGAGATGCCAGATCTTGGTCTTACGGTGTAGGTAATATATACGAAGGCATGCACGTAGTCTTTGAAGCGGTTATGTTTGATATTTGATATATTTTTCTACCATGTTGACAAGAACAGGGTGGATGCGCGGTCTAATAGCAGAATACGGGGTTCCACTTATGGTCTTGGTGTGGACTGCAATATCTTACGCAAAGCCTCGAGAAGTTCCTCGTGACGTTCCTAGACGGCTATTCTGTCCCCTTCCTTGGGACGCCGGACCTTTATCTCATTGGACAGTTATCAAAGTATAAGAGTTATAGAGATGCTATTATTATTATTCTGAATCAATGAAGTAGTTTTCTGAATTAGATTAATGTTATTGCAGGTAATGGGGAAGGTTCCAATGGTTCATATTTTCACTGCCTTAATACCGGCTCTCATGATAGCCGCCTTGTACTTTTTCGACCATAGTGTAGCTGCACAAATGGCACAACCGAAAGAATTTAATTTGAAAAATCCATCTGCTTATCATTATGATTTACTCTTGCTTGGATTCATGGTATCTATTAACTTGTGTCTTGTATGTCATCGTTTACATTTCAACCACTTTCATTGATCTTGTGATCGGATGTTTCTTAGACTTTGATTTGCGGTCTGGTTGGAGTCCCTCCATCAAATGGCGTCCTACCACAATCGCCCATGCATACCAGGAGTCTCGCAATTCTTGAGAGACAGGTTTGATATGCAACTTGAAATAACACTCTCGAATAAAAGTATATATTTTTTCATTCAACAAATGTCGTGACTCGTGTTTTCAGATAATGCGGAAGAAGATGGCGAAGTGTGCAAAGGAAGGCATTAAGATGGAAGCAAGCAAATCCGAAATCTATGGGAAGATGCATGCTGCTTTTGTTGATATGGATCCTCATAAAACAGTATGAATCATCATTCGCGTATTCTGTTTAATTAATAACCTTACATATTGCATAAACAAAGAGAATTAATTTTCAGAGTCCTGTAGACAAGGAGTTAGAAGACTTGAAGGAAGTTGTTTTGGATACTGAAGACGGAGAAACCAGGGTCAAGTTTGACCCGGATATACATATAGAGGATCATATACCGGTTCGGGTCAATGAGCAAAGAGTAACAAATCTACTGCAGTCCATATTAGTGGGCTCTGCAGTCTTTGCTCTGCCTGTTATTAGAAATATACCTACATCTGTTCTATGGGGATATTTCGCTTACATGTCGATAGATAGCCTTCCCGGTAATCAGTTTTGGGAAAGAGTGTTGCTCCTTTTCATCCCTTCGGGCAGGCGTTTCAAGTAAGTCAAACAACATAAATCCTCAAAAATGATTTGACTTCATTACTAATTCAGATTTAACTTTTCTGTGGTAAATATGGGACAGGCTCTTAGAAGGGCCTCATGCTTCGTATGTGGAATCGGTACCGTTCAAATACATAATGACGTTTACACTATTCCAGCTTGTATATTTCTTGCTTTGCTATGGAATCACATGGATACCGATAGGTGGTATATTGTTTCCTCTACCGTTCTTCTTGCTAATACCCATACGAGAGCATGTTCTCCCGAAAGTGTTCCCTTGTGAGCATCTTCAGGAACTAGACGCATCTGCGTATGAAGAGTTTACAGGGCACTCGGGTTATATGAGTCTTTCACGAAGGGTATGCGTTTATCTTCTGGTAATAATAACATTTTTGAAGATCATGTGACATTTTAACTATTGGTCTGAAGGTGTTTGAACACGGACCCGATGGACCCGAAAATGATGACGCGGATGACTTCTATGATGTGACTTCCCCAGAGATATTGGATGAAATGTTCACCCATAGAGGAGAGTTGAAGCTAAGATCAAGTTTCAAAGAAAGACAGAATCATGTTCGTAATTCATCCGTTATCTCTTATTTTTACTAGATGTTATTAGTTTCGTTACAAATATTTAGTGTGTCAAATACGGTTAATAAAGTTAAAACAACAATTTATGCAACTTTATAATCGTTTCAGGTAGACCCTCAAAACGATGATTCGCTAGCCTAGAACAGCATGATGTAAATGATTAACTAAAGATTTGTAAGAATAAAGTTAGCCTCATAGAAGTGATGACAAAGAAAAATGAAGCAGCTTAAGGGAATAGGAGAAAAGACAATTCCGGGCTATGTAAATCGTCTCCAGATGGTTCGGGCTCTGCACAGTAAGGTTTTTTAACATGTTGTACATTCAACTTTGTATATGTGACACATTATTTTTTAGGTGAATAGAAAAGGAAACACATGTCCAATATATGATCATACATATTTTACTTATTTGAATATGAATATATATATTTTTTATAAATTAAGTTGGTTAACATATAAAGAATTTTTACTCCTAAAAACTGTATTATGTCAACCTAAAACTGAATTCACAAAAACAAAGGGATCCCAATTGGAAGCATTGGCTGCAACATTATTAGCAGATTGAGCCAAACCGCAACCATCCCAACCATAGTCACTCTGCACCATGTTATGACCCAATGGCCAGCCCCCAATTCCGGATAACTGGCTTGTTGATGCTTGGTTAGCCTCGGCTGTAACCGGCCACAACGAATCTATCAGACTCGTGTCAAACAAATTGCTTGCAATATTTGAGACTTGGTTGCTTGTGGTTGGAGTTGCTGCTAGCCATGGGATTTCAGCAGACCATGGCACAGTTGCTGGCATCAGAGGCTCATAACAACATTGCAAGCCGTCATAACGGTCCTGGTTTTGATCCTGATGAGCTGGAAAGCAGTCAATGCTTGCGGGTTCAATGCTAGCTAGTTGTTCAGGAGGTGAGGGTGCTACCTTGATTGGGGCTTTTCGCTTTCTTGTGTCGGCCAATATTGGTTGTAACGACATGCTATTCGTTTTGGCATGGTTCGAACCGTTCCTTTTATATAACTTAGCCTTAAGTGCACCAAGCAGCCGGCCCTCACCACCCTCCAAACGACACGCTTCTTCAAACGAAAATGGCTCAGCGTTCTCGGGCAAACAAGGAAGAGCATTCACACTATTGGGCAGTTCAAAGTTGGTGTGCGCGTTAGCCCCACGCAATGTTCTTGCAGCTTGGTCATACGCCTGGGCAGCATCCTCAGCTGTATCAAAAGTCCCTAGCCATAACCGAACCTTTTGCAGCGAGTCCTTGATCTCAGCCACCCATCGCCCTGATGGCCGTTGTCGCACCCCAACATACTTTGGATGTCCTCTAGAGTTTGGTGTCTTCCCTTAACACCGAAGTTAGTCATTGTCTAGTTTGTGATGGGTCATAGTGATGGATTCTTATAGTGATAATTGGAGCCTAAGGAATCTAGGATTTTAATAAGTGGACAAGTTAGAACAAGTCATGAAGATGGTGTTTTTATTGTTAAAATTGCAGGCCATGGTTGATTATACCGACAGGGATATATATATATAGTTATTATAAACTATAATATTATGAAATAAAATGAAGCCAAACAAACAAATTTAGTACAGAGTTTGTAACTTTTTAATACTATGAAACTATACTTTTACAGTTATGCTAACCTTGTATTTAGGTTGACACTTTTCATTATGTTTTTACAAGTTTTTGTAAATTTTGTGTGAGTACTACCCCCTGCAAAATGAGAAAACTCATGATGGTACTGGGCTTGATGTGCAATTGAGGGTCTGGTCCATAAGGCCCAAAACAAGCTTTTTAGAAATGTTTTTATCATCTGTTTTGAATATATACAACAAGCTTTTTATTATTATCTATATCTATACTATATATAATACATCAAATAAGGGCAAATTAAGACACTCATTTTTAAGTAAATTACAATTTTTAATGCCTAAGGTACACCTTATACAGCATGTAAGAGAGGGACAAACTTGTCTATTTGAAAATATGTCTTGAAATAGTTACAACATTGTCCCCTCAACTTTTGGAAATTGAAGAAATAGTTACTACTTTGGACCTTTAACTTTGGCTATGTATTCATTTGAATTTTAATTGTAAATAACTTCCCACCAACAATTTTCTGACGGCCATAACTTTTTCATACGTTATTATTTTTTATAAAAAATTGCACCATAAAAATGAGCATTTTATTGTCTTTAATTTGTGTATGGTATTGCTATAATTTTTCAAATAAAAAAATTTAACATATTACATATGGGTGTTCATAATTCGGTTTTAAAGGTTTCTAAGTTATACCGTGAGTCAAACCAGTGGTTCGATTTTTTGTTATTGAGAACCAAAACTGAACCATAGAAACTTTAAACTGAATCGTTACTAATGGTTTGGTTTCACGCATTGAGCTTCAATAATAAGTTTATCATCTGGTCCGGTTTTATATGGCCAATTTTCTGTATAAACCATAAACCAAACTGTTTGCTATGGTTTGAACATTTGGAAACCAACTGACCAAAAGTGATGATTGGTTCAAATGTTTTTAAGGTCTTAAACGAACCTTAAGCATCCACAAATGTTACACGATTACTATGATTTTTGTTCCTCGCCGCATCGCGCGGGCACCCGTCTAGTCATGTTAATAATTGTGGCTTACTTTTGTAAAATTATAAAATTGTTTGTTATATTTGAAACTTGTTTGGTAATGTATCTTGGAATATCTTTCTATTTTAATTTTAACAAATGGGTGTTACACCAACACCATTCATCTTACAGAACTCAATTTTTTCACAAAATAGTTAATGATGGTTCTTTCACACCAACATGGCAACATCTTCTTCCAACTTAATGACTCCATTGATTTCAATAATTAAGAACACGATATGAACGTTGTGAGAAATTTTAGTAGCGTGGATATGGAGTTTGAAGCTTGAGCGCGGGAATAGTTACACTTTGTGAATGTATGAAAGTTGGCTTTTATATGATACATGGAGTCTGAAATGATCATTTTTGGAGGTGATATAATGGAATATGTTTTCATTTGTTAGCAGCTACCACTTTGTGAAAATGTTGTTATGATAAGGTCATGAAATGCACTTAACGTGAAAATTATCGGACTGTGTGGTGATGGTTTTTAGGGTGGTCATGGTCGCTTGGTGATGCAGTCAATGGGAGAAGAAACCAATCTTCTTTTTTTTTTTTATGTTCTTTAGTAAAACAAATGAAAAGTGGCTATCAAAATATGTAACATTATATGGTGTTGTAAGTGCATACAGAAAAAATGTTACAATGTGACAAATAGTTAACATCAAATCATTAGTTTTTTGTACACGTATCAACTAACTGTGTAGTTAACTTTATGAAGACCTCTAGTAAAATGAAACTTGTGTTTAGATAGAACTCATCAACATAATTAGAAAAAATCTCCAAACTCTTGCAAATCAAAAACGTCAAGTTTATTTGTCAATAATTTTATATTTTAAGTATAAACATGCACTTTTAAGACCGTTTAATACAAAATTAATTTAAGCAGACAACTAAACTACGATGATCATATAAGCACCTATGCATCCATTACTTTTAAAAGAAGTGAACGTTTAACCCTTAAACAATCACATAGGTGTTGTTTGTTTTTTCAAAAGTAAAATGTCTATAGTCTGCGGATCACATCTGCAGACAGCTGTAGCAAAAGAGGTGGGCCAAACCTCTGCATTTTGCAAAAAGAAGTATGTTTATTTTTTAACGTCTGCAGACTGCTAAAATCAAACATAAAATTTTAAATTAGCTAAATTCAATATCGAAATTTAAATAATAGTCAAATAACACTAAAATAATATTTATAAAACTACAATAAATTTTTTTAAATCACTTGTTTAATTTGTACTTTGCATAAACAATGTTATTTGATAGCTGTTATACTTAAAACAATGTTGAAGGTGAATCGTGAAAGTTGAGAACAATTCTTCTTCTTTATCTATTATTTCTTTTGCTAACATATAAAAATATACAACAAAGATGAAAATACAAAGAAAACTTGCTCTAGGGTGAAATATTATATTCAAAAAGATTATTAGATGTCAACAAAACCCAAGCCCAATTCATCATATTTTAAAGCCTAAATGTTCAACCCTATAATTATAAGTTCATTATTGTCAATTTTCATAACATTATTTCTCTAGTAGAAACATACATGACCATCTTATCTTACTAATATATTAAAGCAACTAGTTTTTATCCTCCGTATTACATGGGTTGTTTTATATTATTTATTCTAATATTTATTTATTTTTTGATTTTATATTTTTTTATTGTATGAAAGTTAATAATATATTTATGGTTTGGTGATAAATTATTTCACAAATAAATGAGATGTTATAACCCGATTTAAAACTATATGGTTTTGATTAGACCCAAGACCCGTTTATTTCTTTTACTATAAAATTGGTTTTTTAATTATAAATAGTATTTATGAAAGTTAATAATATACTTATATTTAAAAGCAATATGGTTTTGATAAGACCCAAGACCCGTTTATTTCTTTTACTATAAAATTGGTTTTTTAGTTATAAATAATATTTATGAAAGTTAATAATATACTTATGGTTTGATGAGACCCAAAACCCATTTATTTTTTTTACTATAAAATTGGTTTTTTAATTTAAATAATATATATATTTTTTAAAAAATAAATAAAAAGATATTTGTGATTCAAGTCTCTTCTCAACATCCTCTTCAAACTAATCGATTTTAAAATTTCAAACACATCTATCTGTGATTCAAGTCTCTTCTCAACATCACCATCACTATCTTCAACGTCTTCAATCTTTGGTTGTGTTTATGTTGAGGGAGTTCTATATTGGTTATTCAAATTGATTCTTCAGCATACTATTGCTTACAGATATTATATGTGTATTTTAAGTAAATATATTTTTTCAGCATAATATTACATCAATATCAAACTGATTTGGGTCTCATTATGCACAAAATTAATAAAGTTGTCGTTTCTCATTGCAACATATTGCAGTCATAATGATATAATGATGGATCTATTGATAAGTAAACACATCTTGTTCATGTGAATTTGAATACTTTACTCATGTGTGTTTATGTTATTATGATATGATTATAATGATTTAGTGTATTTCAAAACTTTAAAAAGTAATGACAAGTTCACCCTCTTTACATTGACAATTACCATATATTAACAATTTTTAATTCAAGGTTTTACTTGATATGATGCAATCTATGGGAATTAAGCATATTTGTACTAAAAGATTTACTAGAGTTTTCTCACAAAAAATATTAAATATATAGGAATCCACACAAATGTTCCGGCACCTGATGTGGAACCAATCCCCGGGGTTGTTTCAATCGATTTTGTATTTATATGATGGTACCTTAGTTTGTTTGTTTTTTTTTTCATTTTGGTTGCTTTTGTATTATGATTTATTTGGGCTTGATTGGGTGGGAAATTGGTTTTTGTGAGTTTTGATGTCATTATTGTTTTAAAGATTAGTTACAACAGTCTATACAACTAAAGATTAATTTTGAAATAAGTTGTTAGAAGCGGGCGTCAATAGGTTAGAAAAAATAGGGAGAAAACCTGACAAAGCTTTCACAAATGATATCGAGCCAAAACTGGTTTCTTTTTAAAGGAGTTCACAATGGTTCAGGTCAATACAAACGGGTCTAAAGCTATTATAATTAGAATAAGTTTGGATCCCACGGCTGCGCCACTGATACACTCAAGCTGCTGCTGGATGTAAGTACTTTTTTTCTTTGTTCTTCTAGGTTTTTATTTTATTTTGACGTTTAGACACCTAATCGTTGATTTATTTATGTTTACGGAAGGGTCTTGGATTGATTCATGATGTTCACAAGAGATGGGTTTTTTTTATGTGTCTTCTGTCTCTTCCTTGCAGATCTACTACTCTTTGACTTTTCTTGTGGTCAACTGTGTAATTTCTTTTATTTAAATATATGTGAATATTTAGTGTACGCTAAACCATTTTTTTTATTGATATATATTTGGTATTCCTTAAGGAAAAGTAAAACTGATATAATTCGTATGATAATAATTGTTTTGGTCAAAAATCAACTAAGGATAATGTAACCAAATTTGTAATTGTGGGACTTGGTGTTTGTGATTGTATATGTAATATGTCGATGAAGACAGAGATTTATACGAGGGAAAACTCTTGATCTTTAGAGGATCACCGGCATAAAAACCTCGGGTGATGATAAATCGTATATCACCAATTTATTAATCAAAAATCGGGTTACAAATGGTGGAGATTATGATCAATGATTACAAGATTGCTAAGTGTGTGTGAACTGCTAGGGAGAGTTCTAAGTAGTGTTAATAAACGTGAAGTGTCGACCTAATTGATCATAAGCTCAATATAAACAAGAAAATAACAAATAACAAAGTATCCTATTGATCCGCCACATTCCCACTATCTTCATCCACGCCTTTTGACCATGTGTTGAACAAGTCCAATAGCAAGATATCAGGTAGACTAGGTCGTATAGCTGTTATACCTATCAAATGTTAACCTACACATAGGAAACAATCGTTAGTAATACCAATTACTGAGGATCCTTGATCCTGATATAACTCTGGAATTCTTCAGAAGGATAATTGATCCAGACACGTCTTCAAGAATAACATATCCTCAGTACTTGATTATTTTGTGACCTAACAATTGCCCCCAATTTGGCAGTTGGCGATAAGATTACAGTTGTCAAATTGTAATCAAAATTCAAACTCCCTGCAAATATCAGATGAAAAGACGCAAATAAGGGTTAAAGTTAAAAATAATTAGCAAACTAAGGATCAAAGATAAAACCCGGTTTCCTTCATATTCTCTACATTCCAGAACCTTCTCATATGCAAACCTCCATAGATCAGGTAATCCTTTCTCCCTTCTTTCTTTATTTTGCATTCCTTGTCATCCGATGTCAATCGATAGTCGTTTCTCGAATTCGTCCATCCTTGTTCCCTTCTGGCACCATATTCAGACCGTATCTCTACCCCAAGCGACGTATCATCAAAAGTATGGGTTTGCTTTCCATCTTGTCCTTTCTTACTTGGTTATTCGTATCCATTCCCAGACTTTACCTGTTTTGGTCAAAAGTCTGTTAATGATCCAATAACCAAATCTGTTGTGTGAGGTTTAGTGCTAAGGTAACAAAAGTGAATATATG
This sequence comes from Bidens hawaiensis, assembly GCF_021521415.1. Classification (NCBI taxonomy): domain Eukaryota; kingdom Viridiplantae; phylum Streptophyta; class Magnoliopsida; order Asterales; family Asteraceae; genus Bidens; species Bidens hawaiensis. The sequence continues at coordinate 238,848 of NW_027505211.1, forward strand.
AACGATATATGGATGAACATCGTGATTTGTTGCGAGGAAAAAACCTTTAATCTTATTCGGATTAAAGGAAAAAAAACCCCGGGTGATGACAACTTGTCTATCACCAATTTATTAATATCAAAAAAGGGTTACAATGGGTGGAGTATATGATCAATGAATACAAAAATGGCTATGTGTGTGCGAATACAGAGAACTACGAGCTAGAGTATACAACTGTGAGCTAATGAGTGCGTATGTGACCAACTGACCTAGCATTGATCATAACTTGATATGTAAAGAAAAGAAAATTTCAACTAACAACTAATCCCTATTAATCCGCCATTTCTCCACTCTCTTCCTTCGTGCCTTTTGACCACGTGCTATAGAAGTCCAGTAGCGAAATAGGTGGTGGACTAAGTCCTTGAGCCGTTGTATTTGATAAATATCAATCTTCACGTGTAGAAAAATCGTTGAAAATATCAATCTCTGAGGATCCTTGATTCTGACATAACCCTGTAGTTCTTCATATGGATAGATGATCCAGCCTTTTCATCAAGAATAACGTATCTTTAATAGTTAATTATTTGTGACTCAACAATTACCCCCAATTTGGCAGTTGTTGATAATTTTACAGCCGTCCACTTGCATTCAAAATTCAAAACAGCTGTCAAATTGATGATACGAATAGACATAATTAGGGATTAGATAAAAAATAATTAAACAATATAGGGACTAAATGTAAATAATCAATTCCCTTCTTATTCGCTTTGTTCCTGAAGTTTCTCATATTTCCTTCATCCTAATCTAGGTAATCCTCTATCTCCCTTTCTCTCTTTCATATTCTGATGTCAATCGATAGTGGTTTTTCACATTCTTCTAACCAAATGGCCGTAGATATGAAAAGTCAAGGTTTAATCCAAAACCCTTCGTCAGAAGTTTGCAAATTTACGGACCCTGAGATCGACCAAATAGCACCCTCTTTTCCTCCTAACACCGTGTTTAAACCTTATGATTCTTCGATCCCAAGTGACATATCCTTAAAGGTGTGGGCTTGTTTCCCGGCTTGTTCTTTCTTACTCAGTTACTCGTATCCCTTCACGGAGTTTACCCAGATGTTCTTTACCCTGACTGACATTAGCTACATCCAGGCTATGCCGATGATATGGCGAACTCTATGGACCCTTGAAGAGATAATAGCTGACCACGATCTTGAGTTTGGACTCTCTGAACTATCTTTTATCTACTCCCTATATAACCACGGTTCCACTCGCTATCTGCTTAAATCCAAACCTCACCAACCGATTCCGCTCGACAAAGTCACACAAAACGATTCTCATTGGAAGAATCAGTTTTTCTTTGTTAGACGTGACTCTATTCCAAACGGAAATATCCTTCCTACTAAATGGATTAGGCGAGGTAGGATTTCTGTTTTTTTTTCATTGTTGCTCATTGATTTAGGTCGGAATGTTGATTTACTTCTTTCTTTTGTGCAATCGAGAATTTTGCGCGTCTTGCTAAGCTTCCGGGAACCAAAGAGAGAGTAGCTGCATTCCTTGCATTGAGCCCAGCTGTCCGATCTTTCAAGATCACGATCCCTGATTTTGATTCAGAAGTTGAACAGTCAGGCATCTCACCTCAAAGTAATATGCCAAGTAAGTATAGTCAATAAGATTACTATATTAATTTCATAAATGAAAACTTATCTGTTTTGTTATGTGTTGTAGCTGTTGGAATACCGTATGCCCGAGACACATAATTAGGTTAATGTGGCTAGCTGTGTTTGATCCAAGTCGGGTCATACCAATAACGAGTTAGACACACACCAATTATGTATTTGTTAAGATAAGATCTATAAGACAAATACAGAACACGACGCATTCAGAAAATCGGGTTTCTGAATACTTACTTGAAAGTGTTAAATAAATTAATTGGTTAATTTATTTATTCAAATAATTATTATTGGAATGATTATTTAAATATGTGTTCTTTTATAAAATAGTTTATAAAAGATGGGGTGTTTATATATATTTTATAAAGTATAAAATAAATAAAATAAAAAAAAAATAAATAAATAAATAAATAATAATTATTGGGGCCGGTTTTAGGGTGGGCCCCACACCCCAATGTCTTGGTCAAATTTTGTCATGTATTTGGTGGAAGTTGAGTAAACATTACTTGACTAAAAACTAACATCATGGATGAAAAGATTTGAAAAAGGTTGAGTGTGAATATATAGATATTCTTTCAAGTAACAAGATATACTTTCAAGTAACAAAAGAACAATAACTCTTTCCCTTTCTTTGTTCTTGTTTTTCGGCCAAGATCAAAAGAAGAGGCTCGGGTCTCGGTTATTCGTGTTCAAGCTCCCTAACATAGCTCGGTGTGTGTTGGAGGCTCGGGGTATATTCTGTTTGAGGATTTTCCCTTTGAAAGTCTAGCATTAACATCATCATCATCTTCTTCAACATCAACTACACTCTTAAAAGGTTAAGAATGTAAGTGTTTATGGCTTTGATAGTTTAGTTTTCCCGTATCATTTGATCCTTGCTTCGGGTTTCTAATATATAGATTATTGGTAATCTTATAACATGAATAAATTAGGTTGTTCATGTACACATTTCCTATAAACTTGTAATATATATACATATATATACACATGGATACATATGTTTAGTTTGTTTATATCACGCTTCCGCCTTAATTGTGACTAGTTAAATGGTTAACTAAGTTTAAAATATCCATAGAAACCCAACAAATGGCATCAAGAGCCGGGATACGGGAAACTAAGCTTCGGGTTTTCGGTTTTATATTTTCCCCTTGAAAGATTTTATACGAAAATTAACATGCATGAATTTTGTATTTAATCTTGTTTTTTTTTTTTGGCTTTGTTCAAAAAAAAAAATAATAATAATAATAAAACCGAATATATGGGCCGAAGCCCAATTCGGATGATATTGGGCCGAAGCCCACTTCATTAGGTTAATGGGTTAACCGAGAAGAAAAAAAGGAGGGGAGAAAGTGAAATGGGCCGAAGCCCATTTTGGTTAAATGGGCCGAATCCCATGAGACCTTTCATTGGGCCGAAGCCCATGTGTTTTGGACATGTGGGCCGAAGCTCATAATCAAGTTATTGGGTCAAGCCCAAAATGGGTTGGGCTAGGCTCGATAAAGTCAAGGGGTTTTGAAACGGGATCCTAAAACATAACGGGTTATGTTTATTAATTATTAAAACTAGACCGAGCCGTAGACCAAAATGGATGTTTATTTGTGGTTGATAATTGTAATTAATTATTCAAGTTTCGGTTTGTAATAATTAATTAGGGGCAGTTTTGTAATTATTTATTCATATGGGTATGTAATAAATAGATTATTTGTAATATCTTTATTTTATAGAAAAAATGTATTAGGACATTTGTTTTGTAAATTTAAAGAAGATTGCAAAATTGGAAGTTTGGGCCTTATTGGGCCGGGTATGGTGATAATGGGTCTCACAAGCCCATTAAGGGGATTCAAGCCCAAAAGGACCTAAGCCCACCTATTGAGCCCAAATGGAAGCTTATGGAAGCTAAGGCCCAAGTTCAAGCCCAATGGATCACAACGGGGTTGAAGAAGATGCTCGAAGCATTTGGATGCGGGATCGAGTGGGAGCTACAACATCCATGTGTCATGTGTCCCTTAGGATCGGACCTAAGACACACACTTGTTTTGGCTAACAAGTGTGGTCTAACTTAGTGGCTCGTGTCTAGTATAATTGTGTATGCTTGTTAATTGATTGTTTGATTATGTGGTTGCTAGATATTAGGATATCAACTTCGTCACATAGAATTAATTAACAAAGCATAAAACGGGTTCTAATGATTATCGGTAATTACGTGACACATAGTTTAATAAAATGGATTTATTAACTAGCCGTCTCACGCCCATAATAAAATGGTTTTATTATAAATTAGAATTTTGAAAATGGTTTCAAAATATCATGTTACTAAATGCATGTTAGAACATGATTTAAAGTTTTACAACTAGAATTATTAAAACTAAAAATCCCTTTTAAAATTAAGGATAATAAGTCAAACACCATCCTTTTGTATAACGCTTAACATATTAGTAAGCTTTTAGTGGGAAAAAGGTCACCTAACCGCGTAGAGAAAATTAATATGTTGAGGTAATATTGGCATATAAATGGGAAAAAGGTCACCTAACCGTTTGTATGTTGATATTACAAGTTGATACAAGTAGGACGACTTAAATTAGAACCATGTGAAGAGGGTCACCCAAGCATGGGGTCTAATAAGTGTTGATGGGATAAACATGCCGACACGAAATATGATTTCGAACCGGTCCTATAAACTCTAGAAGTTGCAAAAGGGTTTGCAATTGTTATGAATAACTACCTTGATAAACCGACAATGGGAAAAAGGTCACCTAACCGGAGTCGGGTTTATCGTTGGATTCTAGATTTTAATTATTAATTATATTTGGTATATATAAAAGGGTATTAATAATTAAAAAGGTAAAACACTAAAATGAACTTAATTAAAATTCTGCAGATGGCCGCACACGTCGACGACAACATAATCCCTAACGTCCAAAATGTAGCTCTCCGATCTATTCTCGCTAAAGACCGTCTTAACCACAATAACTTTTCGGATTGGTTCCGAAATTTAAGGATTGTTCTAAAACAAGAAAAATTATATCATGTTTTGGAAACACCTATCCCCAACGAACCGGAAGAGGGAAGTGAGGTCGAATATATGAATTGGGTCCAACACACGGAAGATTCCATTCAAGTGTCATACCTCATGTTGGCGACTATGGTTCCCGAAATCCAAAAGGATTTCGAAAACCATAATGCGTACGACATGATTACTCAACTTAAGGAAATGTTCCTTAAGCAATCAAGAGTTGAAAGGTTCGAAACGGTTCGAGCCTTGCATGCATGTAGAATGGATGATAATCAACCAGTTTCAACTTATGTACTTAAGATGAAAAGTTACATTGATCGCCTCGCCAAGCTCAATTGTCCCATCTCAAAAGAGTTAGCAATGGATTTGATCCTTAACTCCCTGTCAAAAAGGTTCGACACTTTTGTGTTAAATTATAACATGAATGGGTGGGACAAAAACATTGGAGAACTTCACTCAATGCTTAAAACAGCCGAGGCGAGCATGGGTAAAAGGGTTTTACCCGTGTTTGCGATCAATGAAGGTAAATCCAAGAATCGATCTCAACCCAATTCTAAGGCTAAGGTAGCAAAAAGAAAGGGTCCTCCTGTGCATCTTAAGGGTAAGGGCAAATCACCGGTTATGGCAAAGAAACAAAAGGTTGTGGAACCGAGGGGTCATAAGGATGATCCTTGTTTTGGTTGTGGGGAGACCGGACATTGGAAACGCAATTGCCCGGTCTACCTAAAAGAGCTAAGAGACAAGAGGAATGCGGGGCATGCCTCGGGTAATGTCTTTATGATTAATATTGAGCTAAATCTTATTTCTTCTAACACATGGGTATTGGATACCGGATGTGGAACTCATATTTGCAATTGGTTGCAGGGGTTCAAAAGGAATGAAGACTTAAAGAAGGGCGAAGTGAGTCTTTTCATGGGCAACGGTGCAAGGGTGCATGTGGTTGCTAGAGGAGACTTCACTTTATCGCTTCCAAGTGGTTTGGAAGTTGTTTTGAGAAATGTTTTGTATGCTCCTAGTTTGACTAGGAACATTATTTCGGTGCACCTTCTTAGACAATGTAACTTTGACTTTAAATTTGTAAAATCAGAAATGCATGTATCATCTAATGGTATCTTTTATTTTAAAGCTGCACCAAACAACGGTATTTATGAATTGGTTCATGACAATACCTCAAATAGCTCATTATATCAAACTTCCACTAAAAGACTCAAAAAGGATTTGAGTGATTCCTACATTTGGCATTGTCGTCTTGGACACATAAACAAGAATCGTGTAAATACTCTCCAAAAGAATGGTCTTTTGAAAACAAATGAGTTAGGTTCGTTTGATGAGTGTGAATCTTGTATTCAAGGCAAGATGACCAAAGAACCTTTTAAAGGTACAAATGAGAGGGCTAAGGACTTGTTAGGTATCATACATACGGATGTATGCGGACCTCTCAAGCCCACTAGTAGGAATAGTGAAAGGTACTTCATTACCTTTACCGACGATTTTAGTCGATATGGGTATGTGTATCTAATGAAACACAAATATGAAGCCTTTGAAATGTTCAAGGAATTTCAAAATGAAGTACAAAATCAGCTCGACCGAACAATCAAGGTACTCCGCTCCGATAGAGGAGGCGAATACCTAAGTGATGCTTTTCAATGTCATCTTAGAGATTGTGGAATTATTTCACAGTTCACTCCTCCTGGAACTCCTCAACATAACGGAGTATCCGAGAGGAGGAATAGAACACTGTTGGACATGGTTCGATCAATGATGGCACGAAGCTCACTACCGCCATCATTTTGGGGATATGCGCTACTTACAGCGGCTCGTATTTTGAATATGGCCCCGACCAAAAAGGTGGATCGAATACCCTATGAAGTGTGGCATGGAAAGGTTCCATCCTTTTCATATTTAAGGGTATGGGGATGCATAGTTTATGTTAAACGTGACACCCCAAATAAGCTTGAGGCTCGATCCATCAGGTGTATCTTCATAGGATACCCAAAGGATGATATAGGATATATATTCTATGATCCTAGTGAACAAAAAGTGTTTATTTCACGCAAAGGATACTTCTTAGAAACTAAGTTCCTTATGGAAGGACCTAGTGAAAAGAGAGTGGAACTTGAAGAGGTTCAAGAATCACTGGATGATACACAGTTGGTCGATACTAGTTTTCAACACGAGGATGTTGAAGGTGATCAAATGGTTGATCATACACACGTTGCTCGCAGATCTAGTAGGATTAGTCGACCTCCCAAGAAATATGGATTTCTCGTGGATGATTGCTACTTGGTCGATTCGGATGAACCGATCTCCTACAAAGATGCTATGTCACAACCTGATTGTGACAAGTGGCTTGAAGCCATGAGCGCCGAGATGCAATCCATGCACGATAACCAAGTTTGGGAATTGGTTAATCGTCCACTTAACTCCAAAATGGTTGGATGTAAGTGGGTCTTCAAGAAGAAGACCGATATGCATGGAAATTTAGATACTTACAAAGCACGACTTGTAGCAAAAGGTTTCACGCAAACTCAAGGGATTGATTATGATGAAACCTTCTCGCCGGTCGCGATGCTTAAGTCGATCAGGATATTATTTGCCATTGCAGCTCATTTTGATTATGAGATATGGCAAATGGATGTCAAGACCGCTTTTCTTAATGGATATCTTGAGGAAGATGTCCATATGGTTCAGCCTGAAGGTTTTGTCGATCCATCTAATCCTGATAAAGTATGTAAGTTAAGGAAATCAATCTACGGGTTGAAACAAGCATCACGGATGTGGAATCATCATTTTAATGAAGAAATCAAAGCGTTTGGTTTCGTCCAAAACGGTGATGAGGCGTGTGTGTATAAATGGGCTAGTGGGAGTATAATCATGTTCCTTATTTTGTATGTCGATGATATACTTTTATTTGGAAATGATATACCAAGTATGGAGAGCGTTAAAGCGTGGTTAAGTAGTCGTTTCTCAATTAAGGATCTTGGAGAAGCGACATATATCTTGGGAATAAAGGTCTATAGGGATAGACAAAGGAAATTGATCGGACTCAATCAAAGTGCGTACATTGATAAAATCCTGAAAAGGTTCAGGATGGAAAACTCTAAGAAAGGTTTGGTACCTATTCCTAGAGGAACCGTGTTAAGCTCATCCCAAAGTCCTAGCTCTAAGGAAGAGCAGGATAGGATGAAGCATGTTCCATATGCTTCGGCAATAGGATCTATTATGTATGCAATGATGTGCACCAGACCGGACGTCTCGTATGCTTTAAGCATAACGAGTAGATACCAGCACAACCCAGGTGACAGTCATTGGATGGCTGTCAAGAATATATTAAAATACCTTAGAAGGACTAAGGATATGTTTTTAATATATGGGTCATGTGAGGAGGAACTCGTCGTAAAGGGTTACGTGGATGCGAGTTTCCAAACTGACCGAGATGATTCTCGGTCACAGTCGGGATATGTCTTCATTTTGAATGGAGGCGCTGTCTCTTGGAAGAGTTCGAAGCAGGATGTTGTCGCGTTATCCACTACAGAATCTGAGTACATCGCCGCTTCAATGGCAGCCCAAGAGGCTGCATGGATGAAAAAGTTCATCATGGATCTAGGGATTATCTCTACCATTCAGGAGCCCCTAGAGATATTCTGTGACAATGAGGGTGCTATTGCACAGATCAAGGAGCCTCGTGCTCATCAGAAAACGAGGCACATTGAGCGCAGATTCAACTACATAAGGGATGAAGTTGAAAAGGGAAAGATATGTATTCATAAAGTTCATACCGATCAAAATATTGCGGACCCACTCACGAAGCTCCTCGATAGGCCAAAGCATGAGGGTCATGTTTGTGCATTAGGACTTCGGTATTCTAGTGAGTAGATTTAATCTGTGTTTAGTGTTTGTATAAGAACAAATGTAATGGGTATCTCATGATAATTAATTATGTTTTAATTTTTCAATGAGTTATGTTCTATATTTGCATGTTTAATCCATGAATGACTTATGTTGTTCTAAACGTCCGTAGTCGATCATGCTTATGGGAACAAGTATGAAGGTAAGACTATTATGAACCCGGATTGGTTGATATTCATGTGATGAATATAGGGCATAGGTTTGCCACCAAGGTTCATAGATATTTGTGGGATACAAATATTGGACATGATCCGCTCTCAAGGATCACTGCATAGAGTTAGTGCAACTGATCATAAGTAATCCTTGAGTAAAGGCGAGTATCATTGTGTCTTTTGACCTGAGATGCATATTGGATCTGGTTTTTCATCAAGTCTGATAACTTGACTCTCTTCTTTGTTATTTCGGTAACACGATGACGTGTAATAAAGAGCTCAGATATCATATGAGATGTCAACGAGGATGTATGCAGTCAAGATGGGATTTGTTCCTCTTATGTGTTGAGAGTTTAGATGTCTAAGGCCTGTTAAGTTAAATCATTGAGAGAATGATCACTCTGTGTCTCTTCGATTTGACAGGACATCTAGTAACAAAGGGATGTAATGATAAGACTTACCTATATCATATCAAGTATGGACTTGAAGGGGATGATGTTATTGAATGGCACTTAGTCAAACACACTAGGGGTGGTGACCTGTTGTTAGGCGGTATTCACCATTAGCATTAACTTCTTATGAGTCACGTGCAAGTGGGAGATTGTTGGAATACCGTATGCCCGAGACACATAATTAGGTTAATGTGGCTAGCTGTGTTTGATCCAAGTCGGGTCATACCCAATAACGAGTTAGACACACACCAATTATGTATTTGTTAAGATAAGATCTATAAGACAAATACAGAACACGACGCATTCAGAAAATCGGGTTTCTGAATACTTACTTGAAAGTGTTAAATAAATTAATTGGTTAATTTATTTATTCAAATAATTATTATTGGAATGATTATTTAAATATGTGTTCTTTTATAAAATAGTTTATAAAAGATGGGGTGTTTATATATATTTTATAAAGTATAAAATAAATAAAATAAAAAAAAAATAAATAAATAAATAAATAATAATTATTGGGGCCGGTTTTAGGGTGGGCCCCACACCCCAATGTCTTGGTCAAATTTTGTCATGTATTTGGTGGAAGTTGAGTAAACATTACTTGACTAAAAACTAACATCATGGATGAAAAGATTTGAAAAAGGTTGAGTGTGAATATATAGATATTCTTTCAAGTAACAAGATATACTTTCAAGTAACAAAAGAACAATAACTCTTTCCCTTTCTTTGTTCTTGTTTTTCGGCCAAGATCAAAAGAAGAGGCTCGGGTCTCGGTTATTCGTGTTCAAGCTCCCTAACATAGCTCGGTGTGTGTTGGAGGCTCGGGGTATATTCTGTTTGAGGATTTTCCCTTTGAAAGTCTAGC